>NW_026623095.1:0-172041 GCF_023065955.2 Ursus arctos
TAATTTCTGTCCTAGGTCCTGTCTTAAATCTTTGTCTGTATTATCTCCAATATCTATTCCCTTGGAGGTGGGTAAGATTGCCCCCGTTCTCTACGTAATGTAAATAATGTGTCCGCGGTCATATAGCCAGGATCTGTATGGTCATACTTACATGAGTATAAAGGGCTTTAATGGAAGGAGACTATCACTTCCAGGATGGCACTATACCACACTTGAAGTCTTGATTCCTTCTGCCTGGGTTTGAACACTAATTCTTGCCCTGCTCTTCTGGTACCTGGTCTCTTTGCCCTGATCTTGTACCTGCTTTCAAAAATTTTTGCTAATCATTTACCATTTTAAATTCTCACATCAGAGAAAAGCTGATCACAATTATATGCATAGAATGGTTCTCTGTAGAAAGAAAGATTTTCTGACTTAGTCATAGCATTTTAATTTTGTGTTTTCTGAGAATTGGGTTCTGTGTGTTGAACAATCCTAAAGGGGGACATAAAGTGGAACCAAAACATCTGGCCTATTTATGGGTTAAATAGGTGATGGAAATTAAGGAGTGCACTTGTGATGATGAGCATAGGGTGATGTATGGAACTATTCAATTACTATATTGTTCACCTGAAACTAAAATAACACTGTATGTTAACTAACTGGAATTAAAAACTTAAACCCTCCCCCCAAACCTATGGCCTATTTGAGTTCCCTTGAGGTTATTTGTGGCCTCCACTGTCCCATATGGCTACATTGTGGAAGGGAGGCCCATAGGAGGGACAGAATGGGTTGTCTGATTGATTTTGGCCAGGCTTATCTGGAGACTGACCTCCACTATCTTCTTTATTTATTTCTCCTACCATTCAAGACCTAGTCCAGGTTAAACCACATGGAATTTGGTCTCCTCCAGTGCTAAATATGCTATTGTTTCTATGGCATGAACCACCATATTATGTTACTTTTTAACTTATGGTAATAGTCTTGTCTGTCCAATGGATTGTGAGCTCCATGTGGGTACAAACAGATCTGGCTTTACTGTGCTTGCCTTTCCTCATTCCCCTTGCCCCCTAATCTTTACCTCTTACTGATCACAATGCTAGGCATGCAGAAGTCACTCAGTATCTACCCTTGAATAACTGTTAAAAACATTTTTCTTTTAGGGTATCAATTTCTATAATAAAACATACGTTCTGTAGAATGAACTACCCCATTATCAGGAAGGGAGTGGGTGTGGGGGAGCGTAAAAGAGAAAATGTCAGGAAGAGGACCAGTGACCCTGTAGACCACTGTTCAGCCCAGTGTTGGGGAACTCCCTTTAAAAATCTCCTGAGAATAAAAAATCAGAGTACAGAAATCTGTTGCATTTCTATACACCAATAGTGAAGGAGCAGAAAGAGAAATCAAGGAATTAATCCTACTTACATTTGTGCCAAAAATAAAAAGATGCCTAGGAATAAACCTAACCAAAGAGGTAAAGGATCAGTACTCTGAAAACTATACAACACTGATGAAAGAAATTGAAGAAGACACAAAGAAATGGAAAAGCATTCCATGCTCATGGATTGGATGAACAAATATTGTTAAAATGTCTGTATTCCCAAAGCAATCTACACATCTGATACAATCCCTATCAAAATATCAACAACATTTTTCACAGAACTAGAACAAACTATTTCTAAAATTTATATGGAACACAAAAGACCCTGAATAGCCGGAGCAATCTTGAAAAAGAAAAGCAAAGCTGGAGGCATCACAATTCCAGACTTCAAGTTATATTACAAAGCTGTAGTGATCAACACAGTATGGTATTGGCACAGAAATAGACACATAGATCAATAGAACAGAATAGAAAACCCAGAAATGAACCCACAACTATATGGTCAACGAATCTTTGACAAAGCAGGAAAGGATATCCAATGGGAAAAAGACAGTCTCTTCAACAAACAGTATTGGGAAAACTGGGCCACTTTCTTACACTATACAAAAAATAAATTCAAAATGGATGAAAGACCTAAATGTGAGACAGGAAACCAACCATTAAAATCCCAGAGGAGAGCACAGGCAGTAACCTCTTTGACACTGGCTATAGGAACTTCTTAATAGATATGTATCCTGAAGCAAGGGAAACAAAAGCAAAAATAAACTCTCAGGACTGCATCAAAATAAAAAGCTTCTGCACATTGAAGGAAACAATCAACAAAACCAAAAGGCAACGTATGGAATGGGAGAAGATATTTGCAAATGACATATCTGATTAAAGGTCAGTATTCAAAATCTATAAAGAATTTATGAAGCCCAACACCCAAAAAACAAATAATCCAGTTAAGAAATGGGCAGAAGACATGAACAGACATTTTTCTAAAGAAAACACTGATGGGTAGCAGATGCATAACAAGATGTTCAACATCACTCATCATCAGGGAAATACAAATCACAACTATAGTGAATATCACCTCACACCTGTCAGAATGGCCAGAATTAGCAACACAGGAAATAACAGGTGTTGGAGAGGATGCAGAGAAAGGGGAAGCCTCTTACACTGTTGATGGGAATGCAAACTGGTGCAGCTACTCTGGAAAACAGTGTGGAGGTTCCTCAAAAAGTTAAAAATAGAACTACCCTATTATACTACTAGCTATTTACCCAAAGGATACAAAAACACTGATTTGAAGGGATACATGCACCACAATGTTTATAGCAGCATTATCCACAATTTCCAAATTATGGAAAGAGCCTAAATGTCCATCAAGTGGTGAATGGATAAAGAAGAGCTGGCTTGTGTACACACACACACACACACACACACAATGGAATGTTACTCAGCCATCAGAATGAAATCTTGCCATTTGCAATGATGTGGATGGAGCTAGAGACTATTATGCTAAGTGAAATTAGAGAAAGACAAATATCATAGGATTTCACTCATATGTGGAATTTAAGAAACAAAACAGATGGACTTAGGGGGGAACAAGAAAAGAAAAACCAAGAAACAGACTCTTACTATAGAGAACAAACTGATGGTTAGCAGAAGGGAGGTGGAGGGGATGGGTGAAATAGGTATTGGGGATTAAAAGAGTGCACTTGTGATGAGCACAGGGTGTTGTATCGAAGTGTTGAATCACTATATTGCACACCTGAAACTAATATTACACTGTATGGTAACTAACTGGAATTTAAATAAAAACTTGAAAAAAAAAATCCCCTGAGATATCCTTGCCCTGGCAAGGAATGTGATGAACAAATGGTAATCATTGGCTTCTATTCTTACTTGCGGTGCACTTGTGGGCTCCTTTCCAGAAATAGACTACATAACAGCAACAGGTGGGAGAATGTGTAATACCTGAAAAATCCCAAACTCAAAACTCTTTCTTTGTTTAGGAAGGATAGCTTTCTATAAAAGTAGTGGGAAAAACCTGCCCCTCTCTTTCTTGGATAAAATAAAATGTTGTAAATGGATATCTTTATGGGTCCCCAATCTCTGTGCTGAGGAAAGTTGTAAACAGGGATGGAACACCTATTCTGCTCTGAAGAGTTTCCAGGTTGGTTCAGAATTTTTGCTTCCGGGAGCAGAGGGCCACTCTTGTTGCTACATCATTTAATTACTTGTAGGATCCCTGGACTGTTCATACAACTGAAGAATCCCATCTACTAACAGAGGGAAGAGGTGATGCAGGAAATACTTGGACCTTACTTTAGCCTGCATTTAATCGATTCTAGAGCGGGGTCTCTATTGGGTACTGCAATTTTCTCATCACTGTTAAAAAAAAAAATATATATATATATCACTGTTAAAAAAAATATATCACTGTTAAAAAAATTTTTTATATATATATAAAATCAAAGTATTTTCTTCCCTGGAGGATGGCAACATCACTAATTTGTGTGGTCCCTAGAACATTCATTTTCTTCTTTTTTGGTCTTTCCACATAGGCTTTCAACCTTCTTATCATACATAAATCAAGAGACTCTATAGAAGAAATCTCAACTATCAGTCATTCTGTTCCTCTTTTTAATCCTTCCATGTTTTTGTTTTAAAATCTATCCCAAAGGGAAGAATTGAACTAATTTTAGGCAGACTTTTTAATGCAAAAATAGACACAAGGGAGCAAAGGGCAGGAATTTAAATTACGTGAGATGATGAATTTTTTTCAGATAATACAGTTATTTGATAACACTAGCTTGTCCTGAAGTTTCTCATTTGCAATTAGATGTATGCTGCTTTTTTGTATTCAGGAGAAAATGTTACCAAATAGACTCATGGGGTTTAAAAGATTAAAAATGAAACAAAACAAAACAAACCCAAACTGCTGGTGCTCAGTTCACTAGGTATAGGAGACTGGAAATATAATCCTGGTTTCTTAAGCATTTGTTGACCTCCTAAGGTCCAGTTTTAGGAGTCAGAGCATTTTATTTTAGCATTTTTGTGGTGGTTCACAGAACTATGGTATTTCAGGGTTGGCAGGAGCTTGGATTATATCTGGTCCAATCAGACGCCCAGTGCTTACATCCTTTCTTCAGTGTCTTTACAAAAAGTTCACTTAGCTTTTGCTTGAATACCTCCAGGGTTGGGGAGCTCATTTTCTTATGGCTCATTTCATTAATGGACAATTCTATAGGAAGTTTTTTATGTTGAACAAAAATCAATTAAAATATATTTATGGAGTGCATAGCATATATGGAGTACATATGTTTATGGAGTGCATCCAGATACTGTTTAAATTCTGAGGATCTAGCGGTGAACAAAATAGGCAGAAATCCCTGTGCTCCTGAACTTGCTTTCTACAGGATCATGAATAAGGCAAGTAAAATGAAGAGCATGAGAGGAGATAATTAAGAAAGGAAGAAAGACAGTGTCGAAGTGGGCACTTGCAATTTTTAACTAGAGTTGTAAGGAAAGGCCTTACTGACAAGTGACTTTCAAGTGGAGTCTGAGCCATACGAATGTCTGGAGTTTGAGCATTCCAGTTAGTGGAAATAGTTCGTACATAGGCCCTGAGGCAGGCGTGTGCTTAGTGTGTTCATGGAGCACCAAGGAGGCCAGTGTATTTGGACAGGGGAATACCAAGGAGAGAGTAGTGGGATATGAGATTGGAAAGGGAATGGGAGCCAAGTCATGTGGACCATTGTTAAGGATACTGGATTTTACTCTGAATATTGTGGGGAGTCACTGGAATGTGTTGAGGTAGGGACTAATATGATCTGATCTATGCTTTTAAAAGATTTGCTCTGCAAATAGACAGTACAGAGAAAAGTGTGGAAGTAGGGACAGCAGTTATAGGCTGCGGCCGTAGTTCAGACCAGAGATGATGGTGTATTGGACGAGGAGAGGTGTGAAAAGTGGTTGGGTTCTGAATATATTTTGCATGGTGCTCTTCAAGTTTTACCTGCAGTATCATCTGGGGCTTATTTAGCACATGGATTTCTCCTTCATGTATTTGGACTAAAAAATAGGAGAAATCTTCCCTTTGATTTCCCCTTCCTTGCTCTTTACAGGCAGCAACCCTGATATGTGTGATGTGTATCTTTCTATTTGTATGAGTTCTTGTAAAACAGACATTATTCTTTTGCAATAGATTTTTAATTTAAATAGATGGCATTGTGCTACAGCTCACATTTTGTTTCTTCCTATATTTTGTTGCTGAATATACCAAGAGTCTGCTGTTTCTGGCTGAAGCAACTTCTTCAAATGAGACCACTGAGCTATGAAAAGACTATGCAAGCATCTGTTTCCCCTGAGTTTTTTCCTCTCCAGTCGAGACCTACCCACTTCTTCCAAGTATCCCCAGATAACATGGCTTTGAGCCTTTTCTTGGCCTGGCTACTCTCCTCTGGGCCTCCCAAGGTCTATCTCTGCTCACAGACCTGGACTTCTGAGAGCAATATTTAAGTCTGGAAATTCCTTGCCATCTGTCAGACCTGGAAACAAGATTTAGTAGCTGAGAAATGGCTGGAGGGACTCGGGGGGCTGAGGAAATAGAAGCCAAAGGACAAAGTGAGGCTCCATAGTTCAAATGTGCCCAGAGTAGGCCTTTGCCTTAGTATTCATGCGTAGTTGTTGAGAACTTCTAGGTTTGCTTTCTTGTTTGTCTCCCTACTGGTTGAGTGACTTTGGATTATCACTTAATCTTTCTGAGCTGCATTTTCCCCATCTATGAGATGGTGATAACCATACTACTAATTTCATGGCGTTATTGTTAGTATTGGATATAACACTGTGTGTAAACCATTTGGCATAGAACCTGAGTCCGAGTGGTCCCTTGGTAAATACTGGCTGTAATTTAAAAGTATAAATTCATATAAACCCAGATTATCACAAAAATGAAATATGAGGTGTTTACTTACATCACAAAAGATATTAAAAGTTTCTCTTTAAGAGCAATTTCTGTATGCACTTACAATATGCTTTAACTGACCAAAATTTGGTTTACCTACTATTTTTTAGCAGTATATACTGTATAAAGTGTATGGTGACAAGGAGGGAGACGCAGCCATGACAGTAAGAACCATGTTAAAAGCCATATGCAGACATGATGATATTATTGTGGGTTCTCCCTCTCTCTCTCCTGTTTTTTTCTCTCTCTTTCCTTCCTCTCTTAGACTTTGTATGATGGTAGTCTCAGTAGTGGGCTATACTTGTAAAAATCTTGAGGATAACGCTATACTTTCAGAAATTTTTTTCTGGTGAAAACCTATAATAATGAAAATATAGAAGTGCAGGACTTGAAGAGACCAAAAGAGTTTAGTGTCACTGAAATCATAGGACTGAAAGGGAACCCAGAGGCCACCAAACATTCTTCTTTCTACAAACAAGACACTGAGACTTATAGGGGTGGGGTGACTTGGCCAAGGTCACCAGCTTATTAATGGCACAGCAGGGAGCTCCCGTTCCCTATCCATTGGTTTTTTATTTTTTCCCTTATGGTTCCCAGTAAGAGTTGGATTTTATATAGTTTAATCATTTTAATAATTTTTTGGATTATTTATTTTGTTTTAAAACTCAAGAGAATGGAGTTTGTGCCTTCCCATGGTAATCTATCTCAGTAAGAAAGTTTTTTCTTAAACACAGTCCAACTGCCTTTTGGAGCAATTTATTTATTTTTATTTTTTTAAAAAGATTTTATTTATTCATTCGAGAGAGAGAGAGAGAGAGGCAGAGAGAGCACAGCAGGGGGAGAGGCAGAGGGAGAGGGAAAAGTAGGCTCCCCACTGAACAGGGAGTCTGACATGGGGCTCAATCAGAGGACCCTGAGATCATGACCTGAGCTGAAGGCAGATGCTTAACCATCTAAGCCACCCAGGCGCCCCTTTTGGAGAAATTTAAATACCCAAAGTCAGACTGCCACAGAACTATGATGGTTCCATAACATTCTGGATATGGTCAAGAGAAAGAATACGCAATGTAGGCTGCACACATTTAGTCTGCTTTTTCCTCGTTTTGTCCCCAGCTTGAGCTTTTTAAAGGCTCCACCTTCTTTCCTCCCCCCTTCTATTTAATATCTCTTCCACTGGAATGTGAGCATCATGAGTGACATGGTCTTTATCCATTTCATTCCCTGTTGTATGAAAAGGCCTGGCACAACTTAAGTGTTAAGTGGAGGTTTGCTGAGGAACTAATGAATTTATTGAGTACCTATGATGTGCCAGGCACTGTTCTTGGCATACTGGGCACATAGCCACCTTTAGTACTCAGAGAAGGGAAGAGGAGAAAGAAAATATATCTGTCTCTGATAGAGAAGCAAGGTTTAAGTTCACCCTATCTGTCCCTGGCAAACTCAGAGGAAATCTTTTTCTTTTTTTTTTTTTTTGGGGGGGGGGACTTGACTAAAGAGCAAGCACTACAACTTCTCTCCCTAATTTTCATATTATAATACCACAACACATCATGTCTCTAATGCCACCACTGAGCGCATGGGTGTGCATGTGTGCATACTCACATATTTGTGGGTAAGTTTGCTGTGATTTAAGCAGCACCTAAATTCTTATCTGTCTCCCTAATATGTATTTCTCATAGTCTTGCATGGTACCTAAAATCTTCACTCTCAGAATGATATTCTGGGTTAAGGAATATCTATAATAGACCCATTTTATTTTATTTATTTTATTTTATTTTTATTTTTTATGATTTTTTATTATAT
Source organism: Ursus arctos (assembly GCF_023065955.2). NCBI lineage: Eukaryota > Metazoa > Chordata > Mammalia > Carnivora > Ursidae > Ursus > Ursus arctos. The sequence goes on from NW_026623095.1 coordinate 8,118, forward strand.
TATATTAGTCACCATACAGTACATCCCCGGTTTCCGATGTAAGGCTCGATGATTCATTAGTTGCGTATAACACCCAGTGCACCATGCAATACGTGCCCTCCTTACTACCCATCACCGGTCTATCCCATTGCCCCACCCCTCTCCCCTCTGAAGCCCTCAGTTTGTTTCTCATAGTCCATAGTCTCTCATGTTTCATTCCCCCTTCTGATTCCCCCCCTTTCTTTATCCCTTTCTTCTCCTACCGATCTTCCTAGTTCGTATGTTCCATAGATGAGAGAAATCATATGATAGTTGTCTTTCTCTGCTTGACTTATTTCACTTAGCATTATCTCCTCCAGTGCCGTCCATGTTGCAGCAAATGTTGAGAACTCGTTCTTTCTGATAGCTGAGTAATATTCCATTGTATATATGGACCACAACTTCTTAATCCAGTCATCTGTTGAAGGGCATCTCGGTTCCTTCCACGATTTAGCTATTGTGCACAATGCTGCTATGAACATTGGGGTGCATATGGCCCTTCTCTTCACTACGTCTGTATCTTTGGGGTAAACACCCAGTAGTGCAATGGCTGGATCATAGGGTAGCTCAATTTTTAACTTTTTAAGGGACCTCCACACTGTTTTCCAGAGTGGCTGTACCAACTTGCATTCCCACCAACAATGTAGGAGGGATCCCCTTTCTCCACATCCTCTCCAACAATTGTTGTTTCTTGCCTTGTCAATTTTTGCCATTCTAACTGGCGTAAGGTGGTATCTCAGTGTGGTTTTGATTTGAATTTCCTTGATGGCTAATGATTTTGAACATTTTTTCATGTGTATAATAGACCCATTTTAAATGATAAATATTTTACCCAGAGCCACCAAACATTAACTGTTAGCAACTCCAGTACCTTCACATGAATAAGCTTTTCAGGTTAGTCACAGCAAATGGCAGAGCATATGGGAAATGAGCATAAAAATAGTTATGTTCTGTTGGGGAAAGAAAAAAGAGGGTTCTGAGAGTGTTGTGGAACACTGCTACTCATAGTGTGGTCTAGAGAATGCTGCTGGTCCGCCATGAGATACGTAGTTTACAGGTCATTAAGCACTCTTTTAATTTAAGCTATTTTTTTTCTTTTGTTATCAAGGCTTTCTCATTGAAGGAAGCAGCATATTAATTTACATTCTAGTGCAAACCCCCTATTTCAACATTGTTTGCTAACAAATAGCTTATGGACCAGCTACTTTGAGTAGCATTGATCTAGACAACAGGCCAGTGTCTGGGTAGGTAGCCCTAGGGAGGCATTGTGAGAAGATCCTTGGGCTTATGGAGCAACATGAGGACTCTGTTCCCTGGTGGGCAGCAAGGATAGAGATCAGTTTGGCTTACTTGATGCCTTTGCCTAGAGATCAGACCGACTTAAGACTTTCTTTTTTCTTTCGCTTCCTTCTTCTCTTTCTTTCTTTCTTTCTTTCTTTCTTTCTTTCTTTCTTTCTTTCTTTCTCTTTCTTATTTTTTATTTGTTTCATCATCTTGGCAAATGTATGCTATAGGAGACACTCAACACATTTTGTTGAATACCAGTGTGGTGCCATGGGAAGAACAAAGAGGTAAATAGAAAAGAGTTCAAATTCATGGTACTCTGTTTATTAGCTGGGTGAACTTGGGTAAATTTCTTAACTTTCCTAATCTCTCATTTATGAAAATTGGAATGATGGAAGCCACCATATAAGTGTCATAATAATGATTAAGTGCAGTAACATCCCTAAAAGCAGAGTTCCAGGGTCACAGATGCCTTTTTGAATAAATGGGTTGAATGATATTTCCCACACATTATCTCATTGACTCTTCACAACAGCTCTGTAAGGAAGAAGCCCATTTTGTAGATGAGGAAACAGAGGCTTAAAAAACAAAGCCTGAGAAAAGTAAAATAGTTTGCCTAAAGTTGGAGCTGAAGCCAAGATGACTCATAGAGAAAAGAACTGCTGTAAAGCAGCACCCACGATTTTCCTAAAAATATCTTTGTTACCTCTGATACTAATGACTGGGCTGTGTGGGAAGTGGCTTGATAAAGGAACATGAAGTGAATCCTTAAGCCTCCGCTTTATGTTTCCACTTTACAGACTGCAAAACTGATTTGGGTGAGGAAATTTTCTTAATATGACGAAAAAGAAAGAAAAGGGTGAGATTCCTCTAAATAGTTTTGCAAAGGTCAATAGGATTAATATGCCCTTTGAACATGTTTATTTTAGCTGAAATAAGGAAACAGCACAGGGGAGACTTCACAGACTCCTTGTGTAATAGAAATGTAATATATTTGCCCTCTTTTTTCCCTTTCTTTGTGGTGCATGTGTGATTACATGAAGTGAGTTGGTAGAATAAATGGTTATACCAAGAATTTTTGCTCAGAAAATGGGTTGATTATCTGTAAATGTTATTTTTCATTCTGAGATTCATCAAAATCATTAACTCAAGGTACCTTGAAAAGAACAAGTATATAATGGGCAGCTAAAATTGATGGATTGGAAGCCTGGAGAAAATGTACGCTCTTGGGGACATTTGCAATTGCCTCCTTAGTTTTATATAATTTAAACAAACTACCTCTAACTCACTTTATAGGTCAAACTTAATTTTTAACCTCTTGTGAAATGAAAATTAACCTTGAGGTAAATTCATGGAATTTCCCAAGTAGAAATTAGAGTCCTAGCAGACATTAATAAAAGTGTTACCAGAAAAAAAGGTTATGTGGTTAAAAAGTTCTGAAGGCACTGGATTCAGCAGAGTTCATAGATTTCTTTAGTGCAGAACTTCTCGGAGCCTCTAAGTGCTAATGTGGACATGAGCCTCCCAGAGGATTGCAAAGAGCATAAACTTATTTGAACATACAAACCCTCCCTCCCCATGCCTTTTTTCCTCCCCCAAACATATTTTAATGTGTCGTGGGGTTAGTGTTCTCTGGAACATACTTTGAGAAGTAGTGATCTCCAACCCTCCTCATTTTATAGTTTAGGAAATTGAGTTTCATGGAGTTCTATGCCTGTATTCACTAACTTATTTTTGTATTTGTTTATGAGGTATAACTGTAAAATTTGTGTTGGCTTATGAGGTGTGGCGATTATAATTTTATGATCATAGAAATACTATTGAAGATGAGTGTTATCTTTCAAAATGGAACCCTTGAGTGTGTTTACATTGAGTGTCTGGATGATGGTTTCTTTATTCAAAACTGTTTCAGAGATTTTCTTTTAGGTATTGCCGCATTCTGGTCACCAGAACTGCCCACAAAACAATTAGCCTCAGGACTTCAGGGCAACAACTGACATGAACAACTGTTCATGTGGTAGAAAGAGCACTGGATTAGGGGCAGAAATGAAAATTTGGTTCTTTTAGGCTCTACTTGGCTCTTAACAAGTTATATGACTTAAACTCTTAAACTCTCAAAGCCCCAATTTCTTTATCAGTAACATTAGAAGAGCTTTTTTTTTTTTTAATAGGGACCTCAAATGAGCTAATGCTTGTGCACCTCCTTTATAGGAGAGATGTTAATTGTGTAAACTCTGGAAGTTGACTGCTTGAGTTAGATTCTCAGCACTGCTGTTTACTAGCCTTTGACCTTGGGAAATTTATTTTATTCCATTTCCTCACTTTTAGAATGGGAATGTAAGAATTTCTAACTTTTAGGATTGTGTGGATTAATAAAATATGTAAAATGCATAGCACAGTGCCTGAAACATAGTAAATGTCCTATAAATGCTAGATGCTATTAATCTAACATGTAAAGTATTAGGTAGATTTGAAAGTGGCTCCCTTTCCAGAGAATTCTTGATTTTCTTAGAAGTGAATAGGTAGAAAAACAAGGTAAGTAAAAGATAATTAAGAGGATAAGATTTAAGAATGGTATCTTCTGGGGGCGCCTGGGTGGCTCAGTCGTTAAGCGGCTGCCTTCGGCTCAGGGCGTGATCCCGGAGTCCTGGGATCGAGCTCCATGTCAGGCTCCTCCACTGGGAGCCTGCTTCTTCCTCTCCCACTCCCTCTGCCTGTGTTCCCTCTCTCGCTGGCTGTCTCTCTCTCTGTCAAATAAATAAATAATCTTAAAAAAAAAAATTGTATTGACTAAAGCTGGCTCAGAATGACCAAAGTTTTCACATTAGTTGTCTATTACTTCATTATAGCATTATGACAAGCTTAGTGGGTTAAAACAATCTCACTTATTATCTCAGTTTCTGTGGGTCAGGATCTGGGCATGGCTTAGTTGGGTCCTTCATAAGGTTGCAAAATATTAGCCAGGGCTGGGTCTCATTTGCATGTTTGACTGAAGAAGGGTTTACTTCCAAGTTCACATGGTTGTTGGCAACATTCAGTTCTTTCTGGGCTGTTGGCTGGGGGCTTCAATTTCTTGCTGTCTAGGCTACCCTGAGCTCCTTGCTTTGTGGACCTTCCCAGCATGACTACTTGCTTTCTCAAAGCTAGCAAGGGAGAGAATGTCTACTAGCAAGATGGGTTACAATCTTAGATAATGTAATTTTATATATGTAATTATATCTCTTCTGTCATCTTTGCCATCTTCTATTGGCTGGAGGCAAGTTACGAGCCCCACTCACACTTGGGGAAGGGGGATCGCACAAAAGCATCAACACCAGGAGGCAGAGGGCATGGGGACCTCTCAGAGTCTGCCTACAGCAGGTTGTTTTCCAAAAATCAAGCCCAGATTAAAAGCCCAGATGAAGATTTTGACAGAATGTGTCCTGAAACTAATTTTAAAAGAGGACATATTTGGAATGAGAGTAGCATAGAGTATATATTATCTCCCAAGATGACCATTTTGAAAGGACAGTACTTGTTGCAACCAGAATTTACATCTTATCATGCTGTTAGAAGCCGGTTGTATTATTTCGTGGTCAAATTTCATTCATTCCAAAGCTAAAAGCATTTTTCTTATAGTCCACATTTATTCATATACTTTATATAACCTTTTGGCATTCTACCTTGCATAGACTTTCCTCTAAAGACCTGTCCGGGATGACAGATAGGTTGACTGAAGGTGCTTTTACTATGCAGCAAATCTTCAATATGACCTCTCATTACTTACAAAGATCTGAAAAGATAAATCTGCCTTTATCGAAATCTCCTTGATTTTGTATGTGCCGGGCTCTGAATTTACCACATAATAGCACAAGTATTTGCTTCTCTTTGGCTATGTAGCCCTGTGGGAGTTTGTGTTAAATAGTTCCAATGGCCTCTATTATAATTAGATAGTATCACCAGGCAATTAGTATTGAACCTAACGACATGGAAGAAGTGTTGTATAGAACTGTGTTATGCTCACCTACGTGATAGTCACCCTGAGGAGAGTGGCATACATAGGCGTCATAAAGAAACTGAAACTAGATAACTTTCCAAACATGGTCTTGGGGCGTAAAGTCATCTTAACTTTGGGGTATAAGGAAGCTATAAAATCACAAATCATAGGGTGTAAAAATCTTTTAATTTAGCCCAATGAAGACAGGTTGTAGGTTGTGCTTAAACAAGGGGATATGAGGTTATAGCCAACCACATGAAAAAATGGAAGTGAACAGGAAGGGTCTTGCTTAGTTTCTGCTCCGTAAAAATTGCAGTGAGCAAATAATAAATGCATTTGGATGCTGCAGAAGCTCCCTGGAAGAAAATCTGTTGTGAAGATTTTTCAGAACTCTGATCCATTCCCCAGAATTTGCCAGTCATGTTATTGATTCATTATTTTCACTTCATTTAAATCATTATTCATCTATGACTTTGGTTTGTGGTCGAGTTCTGAGAAAAAAATCATCAAAATGTTTCTACTCGAACTTCATTTTTCTTTGGATGTTCTTGATAGTACAAACAGAACCTGAAGTGTTTTTGTCATAAGCAAGTACATGCTTGTATGTATTTAAGTCTGATATACTTGTCATTTAAACTTTGGGTCAGGGTAGAGCATGCCGGCTGTACATGTAAATTTATAAGTAAGTCCAAGGTTTCTTATGATTATTGTTTTGGCAAATTAATATTCTTAAGCTTATACTTTAAAAAATTATATTCCTGGAATGAATGAGCTCAAGACCACAAAAGAGAAAGAAGCTCTAACCCTATCTATGACAACAGTATTGAACAACAAAAGAGCTCATCCTTACACTAGAGTTTAGGTTTGCTCCATATGCGACATTGTGCAGTTCACTTAACCCCAGACTCAGATATTATTTAAAAAGCATTTGAACTCTAGAATCCCATAACTCCTAGGAAGTCAGAAGGGTAGCAACCTTTCACGAACAGCGTTAGATATCTGACCTTTGATCTGGTATTTTCAGGGAACAGCTGAGGTCACTTTGTGCTGACTCCTATGAGCAGGAATGAGAGAGGAAGTACAGGAATGAAAAAGGGTGAATAGTGAGTTCCAAACTGCCAAAGGGAGAGTGTTATTGGTAAATCCAGCCACATTTATCGAACATTTCAAGTTCAGGGCACAGTGTCAGGTACTGAAGAAGGTGCAAAGAGGATTAAGAGATAGCCACTGCCTTAAATTGCTTACAGGATAGAGGAAAAATAGATGTTATAAATAAATAAAATAAGCCAAAGCAAGACAGGCAAGAATAATTATTGCTAGAAGGGAGATTCAGACAAAGTGATATTAAAGTTTACATGGTATGATCATGTCTAGTTTGGAGAGGGTGGTCCTGGAACAACTTTTATTAAAAGAGGACATTGAAATAGACCTTAAAGGTTGGAGAGGAGTTTGTCTCATGAAAATGGAGGGATGGCAGCTCTGGTTACAGGGAAGATGCATAAACTATGGTTTGGAAATGGGAAAACATGGGCTCTGGGGGATAAAATTGAATAGTTCCTTTTGGTTGAACATTGGGCAGTTGTGTTAAAAGAGAAGGCAGTGGGCTCATGACTTCATCAAAAACAGAATTATGAAAGTCCTGATAGGTTATGTGATTGGGCATTCTGGCTTGTCAGCATGCCGGCCTTCTGAGACAAACTCATTTTTATCTTTATGTCAATACAATGCATTTTAAGGATACAACTGCCATTCCAACAATGTCTTGTCTTTTGCACTGACCCAGCGTGGTTATACAACCTTTATCTGTGTAATGCAACATTAGAGAAATAGATAACATCTTCATTATTCAACAGCATCAAGCATCACCCAACATTCATTTTGGCAGGAGCATTAAATAAATCTTCAAGGCTTCTGTGTGGAGAAAACTACTCAGTATTTCTTGTATCCTCTTGAAAATGAGAATGGTCTGGTTCTTGAAGGAACCATTTCCAAACTTGGCTAAAGAATGTAGTACCTCTTTTATGTTTATTGCCTGGTGGCTGTCACCTTCACATTGCTTTTGGGCTTAACTGTTCTTTAACTATTGTCTTGTCTTCTTTGGAGCACTTACATTTTTTTTTCTTTTCTTTTTTCTTTTCTTAAGCAGTACTGAATTCTATGCTGGCATCCCGTGTTATCAAAGACCACGTGCAGGCGTGTAAGGAATAAGCTGCTCTTGTGCAATTTGCCTTGTCTTTGTCAATTGCAGGCACAATTCCCATGAATTATTTAAACAACCACTGTCCTGGAGTGAGCCCAGGAGTACTTCAAGTATTCATAAAGAAGTCTCTCGAAGCTTTCTTTAAGGAATCATACGCTAAGTGATAGCGAGTAAAGTGAGGTGGCAGCAGCAGTTGTAGGACTGAAATAAACAATGGACCAAAGTCCTGAACTGAGATTTGGGCACTTCCATAACCTACGTCTTTTGGTATCTGACTTAAAGCACTTTTTATACACGGAAGAGGCTGGTAAGGTGGGAGCAAAGCAAAAGTAAGAAAAGCATAGTAACAGGAAACATTTTCCAGGTGCTTAGATGCCAGGAGCTATATTCTGAAAAATCCCATGTTGTGATCTGTATTTTCATATTTCAGATTAGGAAATAAAAGTACCAAGAGATTAAGTTACTGATTCAAAATCACATAGTAAGTGGTGGAGCTGAAATAGGCAACAGAGGATTCAACCTTGTCAGTATAACTAGGGATAGCAAACATGGGGGGGCTTGTGTTCTCTGCTGTGGTGGATGCTGTAGGACCCTGCCCAGTGCTCTTTGTGGGTCTGAGGCACTCCTTCCCTTAGCTTCTGGGAACACTGGCAGCTGACTCTTAGCTGAGTCCTTCTTTGCCATTGCCCTCCCCATAAGAAGGCTATTTCACCTAAGGTCATACTCTCTCCCTGGGGAAGCCAGAATCTAGACTAGTCTATAAGAGAGTGGGATATGGAGGCCCAGTTCCCTTGCCTTAAGGCTGGATGACTCTGAAAGGCCATCTTAGCTCCAGAGCCCTATATGGGATCTTGGGGTCAGCATCCTAATCATATTTTTCTCCCCCCCCAGGTGTTGAAGCTTGCCCCAATAATCTTCTGCACACACATCTCAAGCTCAGAGTCTGTTCTTGAACTAAGAGATCAGTGTGATGGAAAGAGCTTGAGCTTTAGAGCCTGGAGCCTTGGATTTTCCTCTTGGCTCCAATACTTAATTCCCAGACATAAGATCTTGGGTATGCTGTTATTATTTTCCTGAGCCTCAGTTTCATCATCTGTTCAATGGAAATGATATTCCAAGGTGATTGTTAGGACTAAGTAAGATAAATGTATAAAATATATATTGCGTGATGTTTAGCCCATGGGTGGCCCCCAGTTAACACTGTTTAGGGGCTAACGAGTGGCTGGTCCTGCCGTCTTGGCGAGATTGCTAGGAAAAAGAGATGCCAGGAGGTTTTCTGGTGAAGGTCAGTTGGACTGGTGCTAGGAGGCCAGTGGCCTAATCAGTGCTTATCATCTTCTTTAGTGTGAGAACCATAGTCATGGCCAACAGCTTCAGCAGCTTTGCTTAATGGCCTGGCTTCAGGGAAGTTTTCTAAGCTTGGTTTGTGCTTGCATTCCCATCAACTTATATATATTATATATTAATTATATATATGTTAGTAGATAAATCTTCTATTTTGATTATCCTGTAGAAATGCATATGGTATGGTGTAGGGAGAAGAGGCAAAGAAGGAGGGAGGGAGGGAGCAAGGAGGGAGAAAAAGACTCTGATTTAGGTTCATAACTTTCAAACTCTTTGAGCATGACCCTCAGTAGGGAGTATATTCTACCTCACTACCTGGTACACATGTGCACACACACAATCAAAATACAAGTTTCTGGAGCTAATGTGTGCTTTTAGTATGTGCACTGCACTGTGATCCCTATGATTCCTACTGTTCATGCCATACTATTCCATTGCCTTTCTGAGGAGAGACCAATCTGAATGTTTTTGGAGGCTCATTTTCCTTCTTCTTAGTTTGGTTGAGACCTTGGCTCTGTAAGTCTGAGTCACTCAGTGGAAGAACAGGGCTGAAATCTGGAGCGTCCCTATCACTTTCTGAAGGAGGAAGGCTCTGCAGTTATAATTTGCCTCAGTATAGGTATGTGAGTCCCTCTCTGTCGATTTGTTTGCTATGTGCATCCAGTCTAGTTAGCCTAGTAGGATGAGAACTTGGTGATCTTATGCACACTGTTCTTTTGCTACTTACCGGTTTTCTTCCTACAAATCCTATTTTGTATTTACTTTGCATGGTGGTAGGAATGTCTGTTGGTGCCCACACAACCCCTACCCCCGGGAAAACTGAAGGACCCATCCAAACTCATGGGAGAGGGTGTTTTGAAAAGCTCAGCAGGAATCTCTGGTTTGTACCTCCCCATTACCAGTGACGAGAAGCCTTGTTGTATAGCAATAAAACACTACGCAGAGTAGAAAGGAGCCTTTTGACACTCTGCAGCTGGGTTGTGCTAGCCAGAGAATGTATAGTGTGGAATGGGGAAAACTCTGGGGTCAGAGGTGTGTGTGTGGGGTCAAGGTTCATAAACAAAACTGGGGTTTTGAAAAAGTTTCCCATTTCCTTCTGCTGCTTTAAGTGCTTGGGGAAGTTACCTTGAAAATATGTGTTTCAACCCTGGCGATACTGACATCTGGGGCAGATAATTCTTTGTTGTATGGGCCTGTCTTCTACATTGTAGGACATCCGATGGTGTCTTTGGCCTCTACCCGCCAGATGCTAGTAGCACCCCCCCCCCCCCCCCCCGCACCTTGTTGTGACAGTCAAGTCTCCAGACATTGCCAAATGTCCCCTAGGGGCAAAATAGTCCTCAGTTTAGAACCACTGCTTTAGGGGCGCCTGGGTGGCACAGCGGTTAGGCGCCTGCCTTCGGCTCAGGGCGTGATCCCGGCGTTATGGGATCGAGCCCCACATCAGGCTCTTCCGCTATGAGCCTGCTTCTTCCTCTCCCGCTCCCCCTGCTTGTGTTCCCTCTCTCGCTGGCTGTTTCTATCTCTGTCATATAAATAAATAAAATCTTTAAAAAAAAAAAAAAGAACCACTGCTTTAGTTGGACCCTAAACATTATTAATGCTTTCTTGTATACCTATCATGTTCTTTTTTTTTTATGAAAGGGGCAAAACATTTCTACTTTGAACATTCAATACTGTTCCTATTTATTATCAACATACAGAGACATCACATTTTCATATATATATATATATGTTTGACATAATTTTACGGTTGCTTTTAAAAATGCTGTGGGCTACCATTAAACATAGTAATGAATGAACATAACTATTTTTCCCCCTTTGTTTGACTGATAGGGTCACCAGGGAGAATACTGTTAGAAAGACTTACTAGGTAGTGAAAAATGGAAGTTCTGCTCTATATTGATTAAAGAGCAATGCTTCAACAGTAAGTCCCATGATTAACTGTACAACTTATTAATAAATGTCAATAAAGTATATTAAGTGTTAGTTGTTTCCAAAGCAAATGTTAGTAATAGAGTCCACAGTGAGACCTTTTTAGAAATGAAATACAGAAAAGTTCATGTGGTATCATTTAAGACACACTGTGAATTTAGTTTCAGCTTGCCTCTGTTCTTGGCTAGGTTTTCTCTTTCCTCCTTCCAAACAATATTAATGTGTGCTGGGAAATGCAAAAATCTTTAACCTAAGCAAAACATAAGGAAGGAAAGGGTAACAACTGGGAAAATAATAATAATCATACCACATGTTCCAAAGCTTTTGGATTCTCTGGTCTTTTGAATATACCCTGCTATGGTGCTTTTCCCCTAGCAGAGCGATTGCGAGCTGACTGGGCGGGGGCGGTTGCTTGCCTTAGGAGAAGCACAGAATCACTTGGAGAGAACTGAACGTTTTTGTACCCAAGAAACAAACAGTAGTTAGCCTCTCAGCATTTAATAGCCACGGCAAGGTGAAGGTCACCAGAGAAAGCTAAGAAAGTACTGTAGAACTTGCCTGTGAAACCTCAATTATCAAGGCTGTTTCGCTTACAGAAAAAGGAACTAATTGTTTTTGAGTAGTGCTGTTTTTCTTTCATTGTTCCTTCATCACTGTCTTTTATTTGTATTCATCTTTTGTTGCGTGTTTGCTTTATTAAACACGTACAAGCATGTATGTACACACATACACAGACATATGCACACACAGTGACATTTCTGCTGGACCTGCATTTCCTTTCCTAGAAACTGTGGAAATAGAAGAGGGACTCAGCTTTTGCATAGGTTCTCTCTGCTTGGGATGAGCTGTACCTTATGAAATATCTTATTTCTACATTTCGCTTACTTTTGTAATCTCTCTTACAAAAGAGAACAGGAATTTGAAAATATATTTTATTTTGTTTACTTTTAAAAGATTTATTTATTTGAGAGAGTGAGAGAGCACAAGCAAGCAGGATTGGGGAGGGACAGAGGGAGAGAGAGAATCTCAAGCAGATTAGTGCTGAGGTCAGAGCCCAACATGGGCTCAATATCAGGATCTTTTTTTTTTTTTTAAGATTTTATTTTATTTATTTGACAGAGACAGCCAGCGAGAGAGGGAACACAAGCAGGGGGAGTGGGAGAGGAAGAAGCAGGCTCCTAGCAGAGGAGCCTGATGTGGGGCTCGATCCCAGAGCGCTGGGATCACGTCCTGAGCCAAAGGCAGACGCTTAACGACCGCGCCACCCAGGCGCCCCTCAATATCAGGATCTTGAGCGGAAATCAAGAGTTGGTTGCTGAGCTGCCTGTGCCACCCAGGTGCCCCTGAAAAAAAAAAAATATATATATATATATATATATATAATTTTTTTTAAAAAGATTTTATTTATTTATTTGACAGAGAGAGAGAGAGAGAGACAGCCAGTGAGAGAGGGAACACAAGCAGGGGGAGTGGGAGAGGAAGAAGCAGGCTTTCCGCAGAGGAGTCCGATGCAGGGCTCGATCCCAGAATTCCGGAATCATGCCCTGAGCCGAAGGCAGACGCTTAACAACTGAGCCACCCAGGCGCCCCCTGAAAAAAATATTTTTAAAAACTTTTAAAAAATAATGCTTTTTATAGGATTTACTTTTTTCCTCCATTATGAGAGTATTACATACTTAGAAAAATTTGAATTTAAACAAAAGGAATTGCAAAGGAGAAAAGGGAAAATGAGGAAGGGGTTGTAGAGACAGAGACAGACAGACAGACCAAGAAAGAGACAGAGAGAGTATATTCTGTATATTCCTAACACCCAAAGGTGGCCGGCCATCAGTAGGCTTCTGATCAACATATAGGACCCAGCATAATGTTTTGCAGTTGATAGCTTGTAAGCTCCATGAATAAGGAAGAAGGCTGGCCTACTTATACTTTGTTCCCTTTGTATTCCTAGCAGAGGCTAGCACAAAGTAAGACCTCTATAAATATTTGTTAAATGTTAATTATTTTTGCTTTACTCTAATGTTGCTCATAATAAACAACTGGCTAGCAAAAAGTGAAAACATGTAGGAATGCCACAAGCAATGATTTTGGCTGAACCCCTCATTTTATGGACTAGGGACATCAGGCTCAGAATGCTTTAGGAACTAGCCCAAAGTCTAACAGTACCAGAACCAGGAGATAACCCAGTCCTACACTTTCATAATCAATCTTTTATAATCTAAAATCCTTTTAATTGAGGTTACTCAGAAAAGTCTAACAATATTTATTTAAAATAAGTCTTTTTAGTTTAAACTTTCAGGTGAGTTTGAATATTTATCTTTGATTTTCTATCACTGGTTTTATTTTATTCATTTTTTAAAAGTTTTAAAAAATACGTTTTATTTATTTATTTGACAGAGAGAGAGAGTGAGAGCACACAAGCAGGGGGAGTGGCAGGCAGAGGGAGAGGGAGATGTGGGGCTTGATCCCAGGACTCTGGGATCATGATCTAAGCTGAAGGCAGATGCTTAACTGACTGAGCCACCCAGGCGCCCCTTTATCATTGATTTTAGCTCCAACATCCTATTTACTCTTGGGGACTTAAAAAAATTTTAGATGTCTAAGCCCCTACCCAGATTTAGAATGTAGAGGATTCAGGCATTGATATTTTAAAATAAATTTCATGGGCGATCCTGATATTCAGTGACATCAATCACTGGTGATCCTGCGACATACAGTGATGTTGGGAACAATTGCTTTGGATACTGTACTTCTCATCCTTGAGTATTTCTAGAGTTGCATTTCTGATGGAGCTGAATTTGAGGGCCTTATTCTCCATGAAAGTGTCATACCATTCCTATGATTTTCTACTGGGCTGATAAATTATTAGTATTAGGAATTTCATTCTATAAATGGGGACTTATTTTGGCTTTTTTTTTTTTTTTAATGTTAACAACTGTTGACTTGTAGTATCTATTCATCGTTCCCTTCTTTTTCATCATAATAAAAGTTTCTGCTTCTGCATATGGCCGCTCAGCAACAGACCACAATTCTCAGCCTTCTTTGCAGGTAGGTTTGGCCACGTGGCTTGGTTTTGGCCACTGGGATGTGAGAGGAAGTAATATGTGTAAATTTGGATCATGCCTTTAAAAGGAAAGAACTTTGTCCTTCCCATCATTCTTCCCTTCCTGCTGGAAAGCCACCACCCCAACTCTGATCCAGACTATTATGTGAGAGAAATCAACTACTGTCTTGTTTCAGCCTCTGTATTTTTGTCCTTTGTTACAAAAGCTCAACCAGTGCATCGAAGCTGATACAATTTAAATTATAATTTTGGCTTTCCTGGATCTTATTTCCTTTGTTTATAATCAAATAACTGGGATCAAATCTCATGTATCCTGAAAGTTTAGCAATGCTAGCTACACCTATTTACTCAATAGCTATATGTTGATTAGTTGTAAGTGTGTTTGTCCTTTAAAAGAGAAAAAGAGAGAGATAGTTTCATTCTGAGACAGGTGGATTAGCAAAGTGATCGAATCATAGAGGAACATAATGACAGAGACTGACACTTGCTCCTCAAAATCCATATTCTCTTCTTCCAAAGCACAGTTTTCTCTGGACTTAGGTGTGGTCACAAGACTGAGTTCTTGATTTATTCTGTTAGATCACTCTATCTTGAAATCTCCTTACCTGCCTTCACATTGTCTGCCATTCTAACTTCTCTTCCTGCCTTCCACCCCCCCATTCAGACTAACTTCTCTTGGAGTGTACCAAAATTTGTGTTCTCAAAATCTACCTTGTGCTTCCTCTGAATTGAGAAACAGTTTTTCCCCTGCCTCCTCTCACCCTATCACGATATTTCAACCATGTCCAACATTCATCTTGCAGGTTGTATTTAGAGAGAAACTGTTCATTCAGAAAAGTAAGATTGCGCTAATGTGCTTGCTTTATGCTTCAAATTAATTTTTTTATTGTTTCTTCTTAGAGTATTGTTTTTATATACTTTTTATTTTCTGTCTTTCTTGGGTGACATGACGCACTTCAGGCTTTGGGAAAAGTATGCCTGAAAGAACATAGAAATATCTTTTATAACATTTCATTTTCTCTGACAGCATAATGCCAGCTGCGATCTTTGTTTCTCTGTTCTTCAATTGTCCTTAAAGTAGGAGCATTCATGTATCTAACTTGGGTGTCCTTTTCCATTGTCAGGTGCTGATTATAGCATGTGTTGGTGGAATTGCAACTAAAACTTGTAACGATTTAGTGAGTACTTATTAATGGAATGGTAAATGGAAAACTTAAAGCATGGGCATCATTTCTAGAGGCTTACTTCTTTGCAAAATAAAAGAGTGACAGTATAAGAAGGTACTCATGTTAATGCCCAAAGTATAGTTTTAAATGTCAAATGCTCATAAAGATGGTCTTCAAAACACAGTTTACTTGCATACAGTTTAATTTCATCAGAGTGTGGATTTATTTTGACTTACTGCTAACAAGAAATCTCAGTTCTTTTTTTTTCAGATTTATTTATTTTAGAGAGAGAGCATGCCAGCCCGTGAGCCTGATTGGGGGGTGGGGCACAGAGGGAAAGAGGGAGGGGGAAGCAGACTCCCCGCTGAGCCCAGAGCCTGACACAAGGCACTCAAACCCAGGACCCTGAAATCATGACCTGATCCGAAAACCAACTGAGCCACCCAGGCACCCCAGAAGAAACCTCAGTTCTTTAATGTGATCTGTCTCAATACAGCTGCCAGTTAGGTTTCCTGTTAACCTCCAGTGTATTCCCTGCATGCCTCTCTATTCACCTTTGCCTGAATATATCACCTGCGTTAGTTAGGGTAACATTACCTCCTGTAACAGGTAGACCCAAAATGCATAATGGGTTCAAATACAAAAGAAGTTTATATATTTCTCACTCACTCAACAGTCCAATGTGGGTGCTCCTGGTGGGCAGGAGGGTTCTAATCCATGAGGCGATACGTAGAATTGAACTGCTGAAGGGTGTGCCATCTTTATCACACAGCTTTCAGAGTTGCCCTGGTCATCTTCATTCCAGCCAGCCAGGTGGGTAAAAGGGATAGAGAAACTCACATGAGAGGTTTCTATGGGTGAGGCCTCTCAGACTTCACTTCTGATCATATTCCATTAGTTAGAAGTTTACTCATTTGGCCACCCTGAAGTACACATGAGTTTTGGGAAATATAATCTGGCCAAGTCCAGGAGGAAGAAGAAATGGATGTTCATGAATAGCTGATAGTCTCTGCCACACGCCCTGCTATGACTCTGTTCTTAGGCTCACACAACTTCTTAGCCTATCAAAAATTTTACTTAGTTTTCAAGGTCTAGCTCAAAAGCAGCTTCCTTGTCCTATACCTGTACTAGCAATGACTTCTTCCTTCCTCTGCCTTCCATTTTCAATATTTATTATATGCCTATTTAATTCTATTTCGTGTTCGGTGGTTTTTTTTTTTTTTTTAAGACTTCATTTTTTAAGAGCAGTTTTAGGTTTACAACAAAATGGAGAGGGAGGTTCAGAAGATTTCCCATACATCCCCTGTTCCCACACATGTATAGCCTCCCTCCTTTATCAACATCACTCACCAGAATGTACCTTTTTTTTTTTAACCAAGGATGAACTTACTTTTATACATCATAATTACCTAAAGTCCATACTTTTACTTCAAGGTTCACTCTTGGTGTTGTACATTCTGTAGGTTTGGACAAATGTATAATGACATATATCCATGATTATAAGATGCAGAGTATTTCACTGTCCTAAAAGTCCTCTGTGCTTTGCCTATTCATCTCTGCCCCACATCCCACCCCTGCCAACCACTAATTTTTTCATTAGCACCAGAGTGTTGTCTTTTCCAGAAAGGTTATATGATTGGAATCATTCAATATGTGGCCTTTTGAGATTGGCTGCTTTCACTTAATGATAGGCAGTTAAGTTCCTTCATGTCTTTTCATGGCTTGATAACTAATTTCTTGTTAGTGTTGAACAATATTCCATTGTTTAGATATACCAGAGTTTGTTTATCCATTCACCTACTGAAGGACATCTTGGTTGCTTCTAGATTTTGGCAATTAAGAATAAAACTGCCATAAATATCTGTGTGCAGATTTTCATGTGGACATAAAATTTGAACTCCTTTTGGTAAATACCAATAAGCATGATTGCTGAATCATATATTAAGAGTATGTTTGATTTTGTAAGAAATTGTGAAACTGTCTTCCAAAGTGGTTGTACCATTTTGTATTCCCACCATTGATGGATGAGAGTTCCTGTTGCTCCACTTCTTCACCAGCTTTGGCATTGTCAGTGTTCTGGATTTTGGCCATTCTAATAGGCATGTAGTGGTATCTCATTGTTTTCACTTACATTTCCCTAATGAGAAATGACGTGGCGTGTCTTTTTATATGCTTTTTTGCCATCTGTATATCTTTTTTGGTGAGGTGTCTGTTAAGGTCTTTGGCCTATTTTTTAATTGGGATTTTTTTTCTTATTGTTGAGTTTTCAGAGTTCTCTGTATATTTTGGGTAACAGTCCTTTATTAGATGTGTCTATTGCAAATATTTCTCTCAGTGTGTGGCTTGTCTTCTCAATCTCTCTTTCTCCCTTTTTAAAATCATTCCTGTCTATTACCTAAGTTGAATATAAAGATGAACGAACTTAGGTGGAAAAAATACATAAATTCTATCGTAAATATGACACGAAATTTCTTCCTTTACATAATATACATGGACGCTATTGTGTTCTATAAGATGTGAATTGATCATGACAATTTCTCGGACTCATACTGCATTACTCTCTCCCTCATTCACGGTACTCCAGCTGCTGCGCTTTTGATTGACTTTTAGGCGCACCATGCTGTTCACTTGTAGGGCCTCTATGCTTATTCTTCAAGACCCAGGGCTTTTCTTGGTCTCATTCCCTTAGTATTGTCTTGTAGAGCAGACCTTTTTAATTTTATTGAAGTCTAACTTATCAATTATTTCTTTCATGAATTGGGACGTCGGTGTTGTGTCTAAAAAGGCCTCTCCTTACCCAAGCTCATCTTTTTCCTATGTTATCTTCTGGGAGTTTTATAGTTTTGTATTTTACATTTAGGTCTCTGATCAGTTTTGAATTAATTTTTGTGAAGGTGTAAGGTCTCTGTCTAGATTCATTTTTTTGCCTGTGGATGTCTGGTTGTTCTAGCACAATTTGTTGAAGATACTGTCTTTACTCCATTGAATTGTCTGTGCTCCCTTGTCAAAGATCAGTTGACTGTATTTATGGGGTTCTGTTTCTGGGCTCTGTTTTGTAACATTGATTTACTTGTTCTTTTGCCAATACTACTCTGTCTTGATTATCGTAGCTTTGTAGTAGGTTTTGAAGTTAGGTAGTGTCAGTCCTCCGGCTTTGTTCTTGACCTTCAATATTGTGTTGGTTATTCTGGATCTTTTGCTTTTCCATATATACTTTTTTTTTTTTTTTTAGTGTACAGAAGCTCTTTATTTTAATCCCTTCACTTTCCATATATACTTTAGAATCAATTTGTCGATACCCATAAAATAACTTCCTGGGATTTTGATTGGTGGTGAGCTCTTTGTACATTGGTTTCACTCATTCCACTGAAAGCTCTTTTAGCAAATCACTGTAGTGTGGTGGGAGAGAGCAGAGGCCTGGAGTCAGACAGGCCTGGAGTTACATTAGCTTTGCTATTTTTAGCCATGAGATCTTGATCAAATCACTTTCCTCTCTTCTCATTTCCTCATCTTAAAAACAGTGGTAGTACTACGTACTGTTGTGATAAGGGTAACTGAGATATTTGAAATTTTCTGTATGATAGATGCTCAATAAATGTTAATGTTGTTGCCTTTTATCTCTTGCAGAGTGATTTGCTATTAGTCAGTTAAAAAAAAAAGTAACTGAATTATACTGTAAATCTTCCCAGCATTACAGTAGTAGAAATTCAAATTAAGAGTGTGAACTCCTCATATATACAGCATGGGCAGCAGAGACCAGGACAGAAGGAAACCATCTGGAATAGTATCAATATGTTGGCTGTGGAGGTGTTCCCTCAGCTCTAGAGGACTTATTGCCTGCTTACGAATTGTGTTAACTCTAGCCAAACTTGCTCTTGCCTCAGACAGCCTCTGAGAATTGTGTCATGCTGAGCAATGGCTGCTTTGTTACATATAAGGCCAGAGGCAGTAGGTAGGGCTGAGGTGAGAGCTGCCCTCACCTGACCCACTTAAGCCTCCCTCAGGGGCTGCTGGGGTATTGGTATGAGAAAAGAGGCTGAGGGGAAATCAGATATCAAGAGAATGGCCTGAAATAAGTTATAGATGATTCTACTTAGTATAGATTTATTCTAATGTCAACAGCTTTTCAGCCACTTGGGAAGTAAGATTTTAGCTTTGGCCATTTGCCTGAGTGAGATGGAGAAAATGATTCCAAGAGATGTAGACTTTTCGCTTTACTGTTCTTGCATATTCAGTTCTCCCTCAGTGGAATATTATCACTGTCATACCAGAGTGGGGATCCAACCGAGGCTGGGGAGCTATGTGGCGTAATGATTAAGAATAGGGCCTTAGAGCCAGAGCATCCTCAAAACTTACTTGTGTAACCTCAAGTCACCAAATCTCTATGTGCCTCAGTTTCCTTGTGCGTAAGGTGGGTCTAATTACCTTGTAGGGCTGTGTTTGGATTGCATGCCTTAGAACAGTGCCAGTGGTAACTGTGATGTGTTTGTTAAATAAATATTCATATATGTGTAGAACTGAAAAATCATTTCCCTTTCTTCCTTGTGCTCCACAGTAGTACTTATTATACTCACTGAAGATGAGGAGCCTCCAAACCCCTCAGCATTTACTACAGTTGGATTCAGACCCATTTGATAGGTTAAGTGTGCCTGTGTGTATATAAACTAAAGCTACATCTCAAGAAGGGTATTGTGGAGATGTTGAGAGAGAGTTTACCGCAAAGAAAGCCCGAGTCTTACATGACTAGGAAGACTGACTTCTGAGGCTTGGAGAGGGGTAGATTCCAGGTACATGATGGTGGCTGGTATTGAAACCTGTCCTGCCTGCCTATTGTGGCATGTCTTCCTGTCTTGGGGAGAAAACAAATTGTCTGTGAGCTGAGAGACAATCCTGGTGAAACATAACACAGAGGAAGGGAGGTCCTTTCCATATCACAGGGGACCGTTATTATTGTAATGCCTAACAAGGCATTGAGGACTGAGGGACTGGTTTTTGGGGTGACCAGCAGAGCTATATATTGGAGCAGGGGGTAGATTTTCACTGCCCCCTCTAGTCACCTGTTCCCTTTTGGGCTTTATCAAGATATATCTGTAACTATTGTAGAGTCCAGTTTTATCTTGTTTTTATGCAGATTCAAGGACTTAGATCTGAACGTCTAAACACCATGTAGGAAAAGTGGTCCAGGTGGTAATGAAAGGGTTGTAACATGGACAGCGTGGGTGAGAAGATGTGGCATACATCACTGCTCAGCCCAGGCATTCAGTAAAGAATCCGCGGGAGGAAAGAAATACTCTTACAGCTCTAAGAGCTCCACCCCTCCTTTTAGAGAAATTAATCTTTATGATTAAATGGTGATGATGATATCAAGAGCAGTGTTCTTAAAATCTTATAGCAGCCTATTCTTCTGAGTCATCAGTACAATTTTCATGAGCTTGTTAGTTTTTCCGTGGTGGCCTCATAATAGTCAGCTGCATTTTGGGTTGATTATTTGCATTTTAAAAAATAGGCTACTCACATTGCATTAAATTTTTATAGCTACTGTGTTCATTGATCAGATCACTCTGTTAGCAGTTACTATTCTAGTTGTATATTTTAATTACACTTGAGCAATCAGCCTTTCGTAGTCCTTGAGTAATTTGCTGAGTTTAATTTGTCCTTTTGTCTAATTCTGACTTAAATTATTTCATTAGTGTTGGCAGTCCTGTATTACACACCGTTTCTGGTCTTTTAAAATCAGTTTCTTGGGGTTTTAATTATATGGAACAGTCAATAAAAGTTGATGCCAACAAAAGAACTATTGAGGCAAATGATCACGAAGAACATATGCCCACGAGATATATTTTATTGATGAGCATCCTTCTTATTTATGCCGAAACATTAACTAATTAATTCATACCATACCCCATAGGAATGGTCAGCAATGTTATTTTTCTTTTACTTAATGACAGACTATGGCACAGAGAAATTATACAAACTATTGAAAGCTACACAGCAGCAAGCTAGAGGAAAATGATTAGATATTTCTTGATTGTGGGAGCATTAAAATGATTTATTTGAAGATAATCATAACATGTTAGACTCTGATCAAAACAGTGATGTCCGATAACTATTTTATTTTCATGCCCCAAAAATTATAGAAAAAAGGGACCTAAACATCTAGTTCTGAGCTGTTAAATTGCTTGACTATGGGCTACATTTGAATCATAGCCCTGTCTTCTGAGGTCTACATAATTTTATTTTTTTTAAATCTGGGTTTGAATGCCTTTAAAAGGGACATAAGCTCTTCAGCACCCCCCACTTCTGCTTTGTAGTCTTGTATTCGGCCTGCTTTACCCATATTTAAGTTACCTTCTTGATTGTTCGAGGCATTTGAGTTTGTTACACTGATTCTAGTTCAGTGTCCTTACTTTCAGCCAGAAAACTAGGACCTGGAGGGCTGAAGTTTGAAGGCACCCATAAAATTACTAGTGGAGCTCAGCCTAGAAACCTTGTTTTCATGGATCTACTCCAATATTTTCTTCCATTACACTGAGCAGCCTGTATAAATTTCCTTCAGAGAATTAAAGAAAGACAAGTATTTCATTACATCTTTTTGGATTATGGAAATAAGGCCTTAAAGCTATAAACAGATCCATGCAGTACATCATAAGTTTCCTAGTGCTTAAAAAGTATGTTAGCTTGGTGTGGCATAGAGAATGTTAGCTGTGAGTCAAAAGACACTGTTCCAGTCTCAGTTATGTCACTAACTGGAGGCTATTTGACTCCACAGGCTTCAGTTTCCTTGAGGTATTGTACTAGATGAGCTCTAAGTTCCCTTCCAGCCCTAGGATTCTATGATTCTTTCATGAACTCCAATAAAAGAATACACAAGAGGCAAAGAAAGATAAGTCATTTGATTAAAGTGCCACTATACCAGGCAATCACGTGTCTTCTGGAAGTATCTTGGATCTGAGCTTTAACATCCTCACCCACCTTTTCAGATGGGGAGGAAATTCAGAACTATGTAGTCTAGGAAGATGGTTGTTAGTAAATATGCATATTAACACTTAGAAGATCTCTGGAAGAAACTAAATAGATAAATCAGAAGCCTTGAGACTCTCTGATCCCTTTGAAGAAGGTATTGTTAAACTACTGACAGTCATGTCAGCTGGACCATGAGCTCTTTGAAAATGAGGGCTCTTTATCATTCATCCTGGTTTTCTGTGTGCTCAGTACATTGTCTTGTACAAAGAACAATGAATACTGGTTAAATTTCAACATTCAGAGGAGAACCATGGAGTCCTGGTGCTCGGAGGGATCTTAGAAATTGAATGCAACCCCTTGCCAAGGCAGAAATCTTCTCTGTAGTCTCCTAGGAGGCTGCTTACCAGGCTGTCCTAGTTCACCAAGTCATTCATCCCATGAATATTTAGAGTGTCTCCTATGTACAGGAATGATTCTAGGATACAGTAGTAAATCAAAGGAGATATAGTCCCTGTACCAGGAAGCCTGCTATTTCAGCTATAGCGCTTATAGTGCCTGGGATGCACTATGTGTGACAGCTTTCCATTCTACCAGTGGCCAGTCTCAGCTCTAACACCCTTCCTCTGGGACATGAAACCCCCTCTCTTAGGATACCAACATCAGTTTTCCCTGATGTCCTCTACTTTAGAACCTCCAGTATTCCTGATTTGTCTGCATTTGTGCCTTCACCTTGAGCTTTGCTTCGGCCACCATTTAACATGTCTTAAACCACCAGCACATGGGAATGCACCTGTGCCAATGGCCACATTTCCCTTCAGAGCAACCGGACTCATACTTGGTCCTGAGAGTGATGGCAGGAGATGATATTCTAGTCCAGTCATATTTTTCCTAGTTGGGCAGAAAAGGCAATAGTGACCAGTCATGTTAGCAAACACTGCCTTGAACTCAGCCTGGTGTTTTCATGCCTGATTGACAGAGGGAATTCAGTCCTTTCTCCAAAGCCTCAGTGCAGTCTTGTTTGAAAACTTATCTTTTTGGAGTCAGAATTAAGGAAAATCTGAGTGAGTTTGGATGGAGAGCAATATTGCTGAGGGGCAGGCTGGGTCTGAACACGAGTCATGAAACTTGTGCTGTTTTAGGAACACGCTGTTCAAAATCTTTGATCTCTCTTCGCATCCTTCACAATTGATCATTGAATCAAATCCAAGGTCTTTTACGTGGAATTCCCAGCTCACCATGGTTTGCTCATAGCCTGCCTTTCTAACTTCATTTCCTATTAGTTGCCCTCATAGAGTCTTTTCTTTAGTTAAACAGAATCATTCACTATTCACTGAATCATTCGTTCAGTTTTTCCCTCCTACTCTTTGCTTAGGCTTTTCTTTCAGTTCGGAATTCCCTTACCTCTGCCTAGAAAACCCTTCCCTCCGATCTCTGCATGCTCAAAAGCCTACCCACCATTTAAGGCCCATCTGTGACGCTGCCTCCCCAATGAAGCCTTCTGTAGTTTATGATGGTTCTCCCTCTCCCACCACTTCCTCCCCAGCTGGAAGTGTTCTCTCCCTATTTTGAGCTTCTGTAGAGCTGATTTCTGCTGCTCTTTCAGAGAGTATATACTTTTAAATTGAATATAATTATCATAGGCATTAAGTGGTAATTACACCAGGTTAAGCTCTTGGAAGCAGGGTCCTTGTCTGATATCTTTGAGTTTTCTGCAGGCCAGGTTGAGTGTTTTTGCCCTCAACAAAGACTAAATAAATGGAATAAATTACTCTCAGAAAAATGCCAAACAGATATAAATATCTAAACATAACTGTATAAGATGAAGTCACTATATAGGCTAGTCTCAACATAGTCAACATAGTCTTTTTTAGAAAAAGACTCCTGTCTGAAATTCCAAAAATACTTGGAAAGCAATTTAAATCTTTAAAAAAGCAATCTCTCAAAAATAGAGCAAACAAGCAAACTCAAAACAAACACAAAACCAAACAAAAAGGATTTACCTTCACAATGTATAGCATAACTTCTTAAAACCATCTTTTTCCATCTTCCTCTTTAAAAATGTCTCAGAGGCCTTTGCTGCCCCCACCAGAGCACCCCCTCACTCTCTCACCTTCAGCCTTGCAGTCTTTTCAGGCTCCCCGACTTCTTCTCTCTGGTCTTACCAGCATAAATCCTACTAGTCTTTTTGGGTTTTCCAGTTCTCCCCTCTCTTTGCTCCTAAAAAGGTCACAAAAGCAAGGCTTGATGGTGCTGGGTAAGCCACGAATCCCCTGGGTGAATGTGAGTTGGGGGGTCAGGGTTGTGTTTATGTAAGTTGTATGACGCTTTTAACTTCACTGTCAAGACAGCCCCAGTGGGCATTGTACTAAGGATTTCTGAGACAGAGAATTGTCATCATTTCCTTATTAAGAAAGAGCATGTGAGAGCATACTTTGGGGCAAGTGCCTGACTGTGTCTTTCTGAGACGGACCTTTGGATCAAACAACTGCACATCCAGGTAGGTGCAAACGTGGTGAGGTGGGTGAAAACTGGTCTTGCTGCTGGTTGGCAGCCATCAGCTCCCGAGCTGCAAGTGGGAAAGTGAAGAGCCAGAGCCTCCTAAGCCATTTGTTACTGATGGTGGCAGGCCTCCCTCTCCCCTTGTATGAGGTGACAGTAAGCATTTTTCAGCTTGTGCTTTCAGAATGTAACCAGTGTAGTATTTTTTATTCCATTGCTGCTTGACTTGCTTCATTTGCTTTTATGACAGTGCTTGGGTACGATTAAATGACAATTTAATGTGTATAATAACTCATTTAAAGTTTCAGCGAGGGCTTGAATGAAGGTGATGGGGTTTGAGCACATTTTAGAGCAAACTATACAGTTTAAACCTAAGCCGGGGGCAACTTAGAACAATTTCTTATCTTGGCAGAAAACAGCTCCATTTTCTACATTCTTTCCCTTCTCCTCAGCTCTTTTTTCTTTACATGTGGTTCTACTTTTCAGTTGTGTAGGAGACAGTGCTGGGGAATCTGGGCTTAATCCCCCATGCTGTATATTTTAATTCCCTCTGGGAATTCAGAAGATATCTGAAAAATATCTTGAGTCAGTGAAATTCTTCTTAGCTGTGGTTTTATTAACCAAGATAAGTGTGGGGAAGTTAAGAGGTTTGGGACACAGTCAAAGGCTGTAGATTCTTTCTGTTCCTGTAAGAACACGAGGAATGTACACCTTGTCATTTGTTTGCCTCCATCAGAAGATGTTTGATGACTTATTTTGTCACCATCCAACAAACAGCTAGTAGAGAGAGGGACAATGGGAACTGAGTTCTCTGTCCTCTGCAAGAGATCCCAGGCTGAACCCAGGGGTTTGGCTGAGGGCAACAGGCACTGTGACCCCAGATTGGGTGGCTCATCCCCTGTACTACTGTCCTAGGCTCACCATTATAGTTGTGGCACAGGAGGAGTAGAGGGCAAGGGGAATCCTGACCCAGCATGTTTTTTCTAGCTCTAAATGTTCCCTGCAAATGGAAGTTGGCTGAATGGAGTGAAGGGCAGGGTCAGAGCCTTTGGGTCTTGAGCGTTTAACAGTCTGCTGATGACCATGTGTTGACACTAGATTTGGCATCCATATGGTGACTTCCTGGGAGCAGGGAACTACCAAGTTGCTTAAGGAGAGACGAAATGGCCCAGATTAGAAATGGAGCAGGTCAAAACTCCTGTGTTACCATGACTAATTTCAGACTATTGAGCTGTGTGAAGAAATGTTTACAATTCACTCTTGTGGGAGATATGAGCTGGTTTAACACCATCACTGGAGAAGGTGTGTAAGTTAAAAAGGTTGGTCAAGAGTCGATAAGTTGTTTGCTTCAGTGTTGGGTGCAAGCAACTTCGTTACCTTATCCTATATGTTTGAAATTCTCCATAATAAAGCATTTTAAAATGAAAAAAAAAAAACCCCAAAATCAAAAACAGAACTCCCGTGCCGATCAGGTATTGGTTTGGGAATGAAAAGTACTTTTTTGTTTCATTGTTTTACCTTTTCAGAGTTTGAAGTGGCAATTCACAGAGTATACCACATATTTATAGCAGTTTATACATAACTACTAGCAGGTCTCCTTAGGTCCAGAGCTCAGCTTGCTAGGAACCTGGGGACATCTGCCACTTCAGGAGGGAGAACTGTTAGACTTTAGCACAGGTTGAAGCAAAACTGCAGAAATTTCAGAATCATTGCTTTTCAACCTCGATGTTCTTAATCCTGATTCCAGGAATGCTGTGTTGTCTGCTCCTAGGAGGCATTTTTGGATTCCTTATCTTCTCTTATCTGCTTTGTACCAGAGAGAGTCAAAGCTGTGCCAGGCTGGCATGGATAGAAATGACCCAGCTTCTAGAAATGTGGCCCATCATGGTGGGGGTTTTTCTTTTTAAATTATTAGACTGTGGTGTGTGTGTGTGTGTGTGTGTGTGTGTGTGTGTGTGTGTGTGTGTGAGATGAGACACTTAACATGAAATCTATCTTCTTAAACATTCTTAAGTATACCATGCAGTATTGTTAACTCTAGGCACTATGTTGTACAGCAGATCACTAGAACTTACCTTGCATTCATCTTATTCACTATAAACTGAAACTTCATTCCTATTGAACAGTAAGTCCCCATTTCCCTCTCCCCCTAGTCCCTGCCAATCACTATTCTAACTCTGTGTTTCTGTCAGTTTAGAGGTACCTCATATAGGTGTAATCATGCAGTATTTGTCCTGTGACTGACTTATTTGACTTAGCATAATACCCTCCAGGTTCATCCATGTTGTTACATATTGTAGGATTTCCTTCTTTTTTAAGGCTGAATAATACTCCATTGTACTTATATACCACATTTTCTTTATCCATTCATGTGTTGACAAACATTTAGGTTGTTTCCAAGTCTTGGCTATTGTGAATATATGCTGCAATGAACATAGGGGTGCAGATAGGTCTTCGAGATACTGATTTTGTTTCCTTTGGATATGTACTCCAAAGTGGGACTCCTGGATCATATGGTAGTTCTATTTCTAATTTTTTGCAGAAGATTTTTTTTCATAATCACTGTATAATTTACATTCCCAGTAGCAGTGCACAAGGGTTCCCTTTTTTCTACATTCTCCCCAACACTTGTTACCTCACCTTTTTTTTTTTTTAAGATTTTATTTATTTATTAGAGAGTGAGAGAGAGCAAGAGAGAACACAGAAGTGGGGTGGGGGTAGAGGGAGAGGGAGAAGCAGACTGATCTGCTGATCCCAGGATCCCCTTGATCATGACCTGAGCTGAAGGCAGATGCTTAACCGACCAAGCCCCCCAGGCTCCCCCCTTATCTTTTTGATACAAGCCATCCTAAGAGTCATATGAGGTGATAACCTCATTGTGGTTTTGATTTGCATTTCCCTGGTGTTTAGTGATGTTGAACACATTTTCAAGGACCTGTTGCCAATTTGGATGTTTTCTTTGGAAGAAATGTTTATTCAGGTCTTTTGCCCATTTTATAATTGGGTTGTTTGTTTGCTATTGAATTGTATAAGTTTCTTATATAATTTAGATATTAATCCCTTTTTTCTTTCATAATTGTCTGTTGGCTCTGTACCAATTAATGTTTCCAGTTTAATGATCTAAGCTTTACTAAAGTCTGTACTTTACTGCCAATCAGAAGATTCTTGCAGAAGGTGGAGGAAGTCAGGTTTCAGTGGCTTATTTCCTTCCTCTTCAGGAAGTGCCTGAACAGGAGTACCTTGGCACAGCTGACTTTGAGGGGTGCTGTTGGGATAGCTCCCAAGAGAAGTGTGAGGGAGCAAAGACAGTGAGGTTGTGGAAACCTTTCAGATCCAACTAGAAATGGGCATCTTAATTACACATGCTTTTTTATTTGTTTGCTTTGTTTTTTTCCTACACAGAGGCAGTTAATTTCCACAAAGCACAATAACCATATTTTGGAATGTCAAGTTTTAAAGTCATTTTGTTTGTATCTCAATGGCCATTTTCAAAATAGGGGCAAGGAGGGTGGTTTGAATGCTCTGAGAATAACAGGGTAGCCAGAACATCAGTGGGGATGCCACTTCATAGGGCAATCAGAAGGAGAGCTGAAATCATAACCTCTCATTTATCCACTGGTAATAATGCCAAGTGAATTACAGGGTGTTTTTCTGGCAGGAGCATTTGTTTCTATAGAGCAGGACTAGGTTTGAAAATGCAATTTGTGTTAGCAACCCCATTTCCCCCCGACTGAGGGATAAAGGACTTGAATACCACTTTTGTGCTCACTGGCTAATTGTGTGTGTGCACACCTGCACGTGTGTGTGTGTGTGTGTGTGTATGTGCATGCAGGGGTACACGCACACATGCACAAACATATGATGTGGGAGCAGGGGAAGGTGGGAGAGTGTTATGCCAGAAGAATGTGAGAAATAGGTAGAAACATCCTTATACTCCTAGTTACCTGGCTTTTGTTCCGATGTCTTTTCCTTGGTGCCAAATCCAAGCAATAGGTGCTAGGAAAGAGAAATGGGCACGTGGTGGAAAAATGATGAAGAAGATGGAGCATGGCAAGGGAGGCATCTGCTGTCTCTTGTTATCACCAGGGCCTAATATTTGACTCTGAGGCTGATTTTCAATTCTTTAAAAAAAAAAATTCAACTTAATTTTAATTCCTATCTTAGAGGACTTAGCTGAATAGTGAACATTTAATCTAATCAAGATTACACTCAGCACTGCTTTTAGTCCTTGCTGGGAGCTCTATTAAGTCATTTATTAACTCAGTGACTTAAACAGAATTTACAGGACAGCCACAAATCTAAGAGAGAGGAGGCCAGACTTAGACGGGAAAGGAGAAGAGAGTTGGCTTATTTCACACTGGGGCTAGAAGGCCTTGGACAATGTGACAGTGACCTCTAGACCCAGGGATGTTTATGATGAGAAGGATGGAGACCACTTTGTCATAATGTAGAATGGACAAGCAGTTCATGAGTTTTAGAAACTGCAAAGGCTGTTCCTGGTCAAGGAGAGCTTGCTACATGGAGGATATGTCCCTGTGTACCAGTGGAAGCCTCTGAAGAGACAGTGAGTGTCCCCTTCACTACTTGCCACCCTAGCAATACATTGTCTGCTCACTGGTGGTTGTCCCAAATGTCCAACCTAGCCTTCGAGACCCACTGAATAGGGATGCATGTCCCAGGAAACATGTGTCCCATGAATCTGGATGTGGTCCAGGTTGTCTTAGACATGAGGAGGTCCAGGTATTGGTATTGGAGGAGAAGATCTCAGATTCATATCAGGATGGTACTTCAGGTGGTTTCTATGGTTCTTATTTTTCTAACAATTCTTTTCTGAGCCTGTTACTTCTCCTAGCTGATTGTAGGTGGACACATCTGTACATTATACTCCCCCTCTTCTAATTCTGATATCTTCCTTTATTTTTGATGCTCTCCACTATGGTGGAGAAAAATTCCCCCTTCTCTGTAATGAGTCTATGGCCCTATCACTACCAATATTTCTGTGAAGATGTAGCCACAGTGGCTTGTCTAGATCACAGGGTGAGATGTGATAAACTGGATATGGTAACTCCTGAGTCCTCCAATCAAACACTCTGGCACACGTAAGTATTGGATTATGACAGTTAAAATCTCAACATCTCTTTGTCTCATGTGTTTCCAACAACAAGAGCTGAGGTACTGGATGTTTATATATTAGTCTGTGGTACCAAACATTTTCCAGAGGGGAAGGATGCCCAGGCTTAAATGACACCCTGTTCATTATGCTTTAGTCTGAGCTAATCAGACTAAACCACTTCCAGCAAAGTAGGTTAGTTGTTTTCATTTTCAGAATGAAATGAGGCCTGTAACCCTGAAACAAATAATACATTATGTGTTAATTTAAAAAGTAAAAAAAAAGAAGAATGAAATGAATTTATAAACTAGTCCCTAAGCTTGACCGCTGCTTCCTAGATTTTCTCAACAAAGCTTTCACACTGGGTATAGGTATGAAGACACTGGGTGAAGGATGACAGAGTGCTGTTGTCCTGTGTTTGAAGGCAGAGCTATTGTATAGTTTGGCAGGTATGAGCAGGGGCTGAAATCTAACCTGCGTTCAAGACAGTGTCAGTCTTGAGGAAAGTGTACTTTTTTTTTTTTTTAATTTGCAAAAACACACTGTCTGCCAAACTCTGCGCCACTGAAGGAATGACTTTTTCTTTTTTGCACAAAGATCCCATATGTGCCATGACCCTCTGCATCCAGCATCCACAAGCACATTGCACAGGGGCTGACAGAAAATTTAATGGCAGTCCATTTGGTCAAGTTATTCCATTAGCACCAAAGCATTTGACACACTCAGATTATGAAGGAATGTAATCATGTTATGGGAGGGCCTACTGGAAGCAGGACAAATAGAGGTAGGATGGGGGGAGACTCTAGTTCTCCCCCTTTCTTTTGTATGTGGCTCTTACAGTTGTCTAATAAAGGGGAAGGGAAGCTGAACTACAAAGAAAAGCAGAGTAGATTTCAGGGAATTGATATACTCTTACAAAGAGAAATGCAATGTAAAATGTCCCCCAGATATAAACGCAAACTGTGGGGTTTGTCTTTGGGCTGTCTTCAAGAAACGGGCTTAAATCCAGTTGCTATGGCTACACGAGACTCATCTGATCAGCAGGCCTTCCGTTCCACAGAGGCTAAAACTGTTTTGTTTTCAAAGGGGAAAACGTATCTGTGTTTGCCCTCCTTTGCTTTGTAAAATTGAATTGCAGAGAACTCATGAATAATAGAAAGAATACTAAGGACTGTGAAATTAACACTGGCATGAAACAGAATTTCTAAAAGGGGAAACTCTACTAGAGGAAGGCTCACTTCAAGTTCCCCCAGACAGGCATTTGGAAACTGGGACATCTTAGCATTGGAGGGCGAAATAAGTTCTTAAGAGGTCTTTTTGGTTCCTTCTTTCAGGACAGTGACTATTTTCAAAACCTTTAGGTCAGATATATATATATATATATATATATATATATATATATATATAATTTTTTTTTTATTTTTATAAAGATCTTCAAATGTGGGGACTACAATGGTTTATGGCTCCAATGAGGACCATAGGTCACATTGTGACATTTGTCCATGGGAACCACCATCTTACTCTTTGATAATGAGGATAGTTAACTTTTATTAAGCACTGACTGTCTATGTGTCAGTCACTGTGCTTTACACACATTTTCTCACATGATTTCATGACTACCTGGTAAAGTAGGTACAATGATCCCCATTTTACAGATGCAGAAAATGAGGTGCAGAGTGATTAAGTCACACAGCTATTAAGAGCTGGGGCTGGCTACCAGCCCAAGCCTGAGTGATTCTGGAGCCTGCCCTTTTAACCACCACAGCAGCCCTTCATCTTTATGTGTCTCTTAGCCTTTTGTCTGCAAAGTCCTCACCCAATTTACTGTGATAGCCTAGTGGCCCCCCTTCCATCTCTTTTCTGTTCCCCACAAGGCAACACTCTGCCCTGTGTATTCCTCATGTTCCAGATTCATTCCAGGTTCTCTTGGGATCATATTGAATAAGCTGTAGGAAGAGGAAGTATCTTACAAGAGGTGCTTTATTGGGAGAAATACCCCTTTGGGAGGTTTCTAACCAAGTTACCACAGCATATGGGAAAGTGCTTAAAAATATAAATCGCTGAATAAATGCACAGAGTTAAGAGTCTCAGCTTTGGAATCAGATAGGTATGGATTTCATTCATTCATTCATTCATTCATTCATTCATTCATGGATTGTTTAGCACTTGCTATGAGCTAAGCACTGTGTTAAGTGCTAGGTTTAAATTCTAGATTCACACTACAGCTTTGGACCTTGGGAGGTTTATTCAACCTCTTTAATGAGAATAATAATAGTAACCTCTGGGCTCTTCTAAGATTAGAAGCTGGCACATAGTAAGAGCTCAATAAATGGTATTATTAATGAAAGGATAAAAAAGTGCTGCTGTTGGGCCAGTGCCTACTTACATTACTTTCCCTCTGGGCCCTGCTTGCCAAGGTTTCAGTTAGCTAGTATGCATCACTAGGGACTGCGAAGTTAATGTGCTAAACTATGCTATTAGCCTTTGCAAAGGCCTTTTAGTGAGATAATGACTTAGCCCAAAGGAATACCTAATCTGGGCACAATGGCAACCTCAGATGGAGGTCATTTCAGCAAGGGACTTGCACATGAAACCATCAAATATCTGCCTGCCTCTTTACTTTAAGAAACTCCCTTCTCCTGAGAGGAAGCTTTTCTCTTGTGTGATCAAAGCAATACGTAGTTGCTTAGGAAATATGGATAAATTTATTTTAAATAATGAAAGAATTTCCATTTGTCCTCTTAGGTGTTAGTATCTCACCTCTATTTAATGCATAGTCCACTGACGTTAGCACTTGACGTTTTTCGGATGCCCTCAATAACACTACTTGGCTAATCTAATGTGATTCAGCTAATAGGTTTTCTATCAGCGTTTATGGACCATCTCATCCATCCACCTTCTGCCTAAGAGAAGTATGTATATCTATTAGGCCTGAGTTATCCTTTCTCCCAAAACAGGCAATTCTGTTTGAAGATCAGTGTGTTGAATTTGGACTTTCCTAGTGTGTTCTCTGCAACAGAATGGAAGCCAGTTTCTCTCCAATAGATTCACAAAAGCATAAAGATTGAGTCTTGAAACAGTCCTGTTTTTAGTGTAAGGCTTTTTTTTTTTTTTAATCTGTAAAACCTGAGGGTTAGTAATAATAACTGCTTGAAAATGATTGAAGTTATTAGGAAATAAAAGTGTTCCCTCTCTCCCCGACTCAGTAACCTCCAGTGACTTTCCCTCTTACTCTGAGTTCCAGCCAGACAGAGCCAGGGTGGTTGCAAAGCCAGTCTTGTCTGGCCTCTTGTTCTCTCTGACTCTATTTTGTACCAGCCTCTCCTTGCCCGCTTGGGTACAGCCACATTAGCTTTTCCGCTACTCCTGATCTCAATCACATCAAGGATGCTTCTGGCACAGGGTCACCTGCTTTAGGGCTCTGTTTGCACATCGGTTTATCAGTGATGCTGTCCCTACTCTCTCTGCCCTTTCCTGGCATTCCTCTTTTATTTTTCTTCCTAGCACTGATGCCCATCTCATATACTACTTACTTTCTTGTTTAATCTTTTATTATGTCTCCCTCTGGTACAATGTAAGCTCCTTGAGAGCCATCATTTTTTTTTTTTTTTTCTTGTTCACTGCTCAATCCCTAGGGCCTGGAAAGGTGCCTGGCATGTAGTAGACACAATACATATATGTGGAATTCAAGTATGATTATGGATGGATTATTTAGTTTTTAGTTTGTTAAATGAATTCTTGGTGTTAGATAGAACAATAATAATATCTTATTGTCATATAGGAATTTAGAGGATCTCAGACACTTCAATTTAGGCTGTTGAAAAGCCAGTATTCAAAATACCTAGAGAGCAGCAACGGTCTAGCTGGCATTTCCAATAACTCAAAATATGGGGGTTGTTGTAAAACCAAGTGAAAGTAGAAATCTGCATGCTTAGAGAAGTCTTTGTGTGAATAAAAAATGCATTAAAGACCAAATGGGAGGACTGATGGGGGCGAGGGTGGGGGCAGGAAGAGAAAGCAACTGGTTTGCAATCTTAGCTTCCTTCCTAAGTCACTTTCTGACCAATGGCAATTTTTCTAACATCTGGGACTCTTTAATTTTTTTATAGAGGGAGATGACTTCCTTCCTTTTCTTTATTGTATTTTATTGTGTCAGTCATTTGCTTTGAGATCTTTAAGCAGTGGCATGTTATTTGTAATGAGCTAAGGAAGGCACCTTGGCTCCTTTGAAACTTTGATTATTGTTAAAACTACTGCAGTGAAGTTGAGCCTTCTCCCAGGGCTTCCCTATAGCCATTGCTTGCAATTAGTAAATATTCGTAAATCTGCTATCATGGAAATGAAATAGAATGCCTCAAAATTACTTTGGAGGCATAGGAAGGCCCTGAAGAGTGAACTGGGAGGATGCATTTCACTTTCAGATCTGGAATGAAGACAATACTCTTTTTGTCAGCAGATGACATGCTCTGCCCTGAAATTCCAAGGACCTGAGCAGATCTTTAGGGTAACACTTGAACAGTGGGAGCAGGAGGTTCCATTCATACCCGAATGGGGGACCTCTGAAGGGGCTGGGTGCAACTTCTTTGGAGTTGTCATCAGTAAAAAGGGACTCTTGGCGCCAGTTTACATTATGGATTACACTTTCCTGAAACTCCTTGATACCTTTTCTAGCTAATTAGAGGATTTTCTTTAGGCCAGTACACATTTACTAAATACCTCCTGTGAGCAAGGCATCCCAAGGGGTTGCTCCAGGTATAAAACTCCCCTGGGGAAGGTCCAGCCCCATCTGTAAAGAGTTGATAACTTAAGCAATTTCTGATGGTGGCCATACTATTTAGGACACCTTTAAGTGTTGTGTTGAATTTCCACTTCTTCTCTCTTTCATTATCTTCCTGTGGGCAAATTTATGTTCTGGGGTCAAGAGCAGAATGATTCAGTGATTCTGGTGAACTGTAGAAGATGGTGTATTTAATCAGAGGCTGTTTTCGGGGAGAGACTTCTGTTCTTTGGAATCACTTAAAGGAGAACTATAATCTAGTAAATTAAAAGCATCAGCAATATTTGCAGTTTGGGAACGTCAAGGTCGGAGGAAAAAAAAATAAAAGCCCAAGAGGGCACTCTTGTCACTGATTTCAAAGGAGCTAATTCTTAGGGTTATTAGCTACCTCAATTTATAATGCTATATACTCTTGAGCACCAAATGCTCATTATCAAAAATTAAAGAAGCGTGGAGCTGAGATTTGAAGTATATTTTAGATAATAGATTTTGGAACATGCCTCATATTGTTAGGATTGACCTGACCTTACAACTAATAAAGGTTTCCAGTAGGCATGGAATCTCAGTAATAATACCTTGTTTTCATGAGTGTGAGAAAAGCAAAGAAAAGCTCCTTTGTTTTTATTACCGTTGTGGTGCCTGGACACAGGCAAAATTGTTAAAGTTAAGTAGTTAAAGCCTGGCTTTGGAATCTATAGCCTCTGTTCTCCTTGGGCCCTCTGTGTCTGCAAGATCTTAACCACCCACTCAGTCTAAACCTTTGTTTTCCTAAGGAAACAGAAACATCCTCAGTTTTATTATTTTTTTTTAAAGATTTTATTTATTTGAGAGAGAGAGCACGAGCAGGGGGAGGAGCAGAGGGAGAGGGAGAAGCAGACTCCCTGCTGAGCAGGGAGCCTGTCCTGGGGCTGGATCCCAGGACCCTGGGATCATGATCTGAGCTAAAGGCAGATGCTTAACCAACTGAACCACCCAGGCGCCCCTACTCAGTTTTAAAAGATGGATACTGGGGCGCCTGGGTGGCACAGCGGTTAAGCGTCTGCCTTTGGCTCAGGGCGTGATCCCGGCGTTCTGGGATCGAGCCCCACATCAGGCTCCTCCGCTGTGAGCCTGCTTCTTCCTCTCCCACTCCCCCTGCTTGTGTTCCCTCTCTCGCTGGCTGTCTCTGTCAAATAAATAAATAAAATCTTTAAAAAAAAAAAGATGGATAGTAACTTAGTGCATTTACAGGAAGTCAGAGAAAAATGTTCTAATCGTGAGTTTTCAGGCTTCTGCTATCTGTATGGGAGATCTGCGAGGGGGTGGTTACATACTGAGTGCATGGTAAGGCTGGCCTGTTGCATTGACTCTAGCTGGCCTCCTTATTCCTGCTCTTATTCCAAGCCAACCAACACATAAGTGCCAGGAAAAAAAAATTCCTTACATAATGATTTTTGTCATAATAATCCTCTAATTAGGAGTGACTGGCCATTATATGCTGTCACCATCACAGACACATCTGTCTGGCTTCAGTAATCAGACTTCTGCCCTTGACATTTCACCTCCAAGGTGCTTTTCGTCCCTTGTCCCACCAGGCCACATATCTTTGCTCAAAAAAAATTGTCTAAAAGCCCACTTCCCAGTCGAGCTCATTCTGCCCACATCTTTGGAGAGCCTCATGAAACATTCTGGATAATTTTTAAAGGTATTTCTAGGCAGAAAAAAATTACTTTTGGCTGAATTAAAGCCCTTTAAGGTTTAAATTCATGTGCTTTTTTTTCTTCTTTTGTTTTCTTAGAATATAATAAAAAATCTTGTCATCCTCTTCCACTTAAGGGTTCTCATAAACTTAAAGCTTGTTATAAAATCGCCTTTTAACCTTTTCTTCCGGCTAAGTACTCTCAGTTTTCTTTAGCCCTTTCTTACTGGACATATTTTCCAAAATTTGATTATTATCTGTCACTTTGTCTTTATATCAAATACAGACAGAAATATCATATTTCATTGATCCTAGGAAGTACCTTTTTTCTCACATTTAACATACCAAATTTCAACATTTAACAGGATTTATCATATAATTGATGACATTTTACAGTTATAAATGGCAGCACTTTTTTTTCCTTAGCAATAATTAAAATGAAGGTGTATCTTGATGATTAAAAAAGGCAGGGGAATTAGTTTAGATTAAAGGAGATTAAAGAGAAATGACAACCAAGTGCAATGTATAATTTCTTGGTGAGGTCTTAGATTAAAAAAATAAAAGAGCAATGTAAGTTTTATTAGTCTTAGAATTATTGCAGAGGTAATAAATAACAAATAAAATTGTAATATATTTAAAGTACACGGTGTGATGATTTGATACATATATATATACATGTGAAAAGGATTTCTACCATTGGGTTAATTAGCATGTCCATCATCTCACATATTTACCTTTTTTTGTTGTTGAGAACATTTCTTTTCTCCATTAGCAAATTTCATGTTATCAGCCATAGTTGCCATACATTAGATTCTCAGACCCTATTCATCTTATAACTAAAAATTTGTTCCCTTTTACTAGTCTCCTGCTATCTCTCTCATCCCCTAAACACTTGGTAACCACCATTCTAGTGATACCATATAGTATTTGTCTTTCTCTGTCTGGCTCATTTCATTTAGCATAATGCTCTCCAGCTTTATATATGTCATCACGAATGGCAGAACTTCCTTCTTTTTATTCATTTTTATTTTATTTATTTATTTATATTTATTTATTTATTTATTTTTAAAAGATTTTATTTATTTATTTGACAGAGACAGCCAGCGAGAGAGGGAACATAAGCAGGGGAGTGGGAGAGGAAGAAGCAGGCTCCTAGTGGAGGAGCCTGTTGTGGGGCTCGATCCCAGAATGCTGGGATCACGCCCTGAGCCGAAGGCAGACGTTTACCAACTGCGCCACCCAGGCACCCCGTCATTTTTATTTTATTTAAAATCAGTTAATTAACATATAGTGTACTGTTAGTTTCAGAGGTAGAGTTTAGTGATTCATCAGTTGTGTATACCATCCAGTGCTCATTACAGCAAGTGCCCTCTTTAATGCCCATCACCCATCCTCCTACCCACTTCCCCTCCAGCAACCCTCAGTTTGTTTCCTATACTTAAGAGTCTCTTAGGTTTTTCTCCCTCTATGATTTCATCTTATTTTATTTTCCTCTCCCTCTTTGTTTCTTAAATTCCATATGTGAGTGAAATCATATAATTGTCTTTCTCTGATTTACTTGTTTCATTTAGCATAATACCCTCTCATCCATTTTGTTGCAAATGGTAAGATTCTTTTTAAAAAGATTTTATTAATTTATTTGAGAGACAGAGAGAGAGAGAGCGTGAGCAGGTGGTGGGGAGAGATAGAAGCAGGCTCCCCACTGACGAGGGAGCCCCACACAGGGCTCAATCCCAGGACCCTGGGATCATGACCCTAGCCAAAGGCATATGCCCAACTGACTGTGAGCCACTCAGGTGCCCCAAGATTTCATTCTTTTTGATGGCTAAGTAATATTCCACTGCATGTATATACCACATTTTCTTTATCCATTCATCTGTTGATGGATATCTGGGCTCTTTCCATATTTTGGCTATTGTGGATATTGCTGCTATGAACATTGGTGTGCACATGCCCCTTCAAATCAGTATTTTTTATCCTTTGGATAAATACCTTGTAGTGCAATTGCTAGGTCATAGGGTAACCCTATTTTTAACTTTTTGAGGAACCTCCATACTGTTTTCCAGAGTGGCTGTACCAGTTTGCATTCCCACCAACAACATAAGAGGGTTCTCCTTTTTCTGCATCCTCGCCAACATCTGTTGTTTCTTAACTTGTTAATTTTAGCCACTCTGACTGGTGTGAGTTGGTATCTTATTGTGGTTTTGATTTGTATTTCCCTGATGCTGAGTGATGTTGAACATTTCTTCATGTGGCTCTTGGCCATTTGTGTCTTCTTTGGAGAAATGTCTGTTCATGTCTTCTGGCAGAATTTCTTTTTTAAAGACTGGATAATATTCCATTGTGTATACATACCACATTCTCTTTATCCATTCATCTGTTGATGGACACTTAGGTTGTTTCCTTATCTTAGCTGTTGTGAACAATGCTTCAGGAAACATAGGAGTGCAGATATCTCTTTGAGATACTGGGTTTGTTTCCTTTGGACATGTATCCAGAAGTGGGATTGCTGGATCATGTGGTCATTATATTTTTAATTTCTAGAGGAACGTCTATACTGTTTTCCATAGCAGCTGCCCCAATTTACATTCCTACCAGCAGTGCACAAGTCTTCCCTTTTCTCCACATGCTCTCCAACAGTTGTTATCTATTATCTTTTTGGTAATAGCTATTCTAATGAATAGAAATTAGGTGATAGTTGTGAGGTGATATCTTTCAAGAATTTTTGCTTTCTGTTTTTATTTCTTCTATGACTTGTTGGTTGTTCTGGAGTGTATTGTTTAATGTTCATGTATTTGTGAGCTTCCCAGTTTTCTTCTTATAATTCATTACTAGTTTTATACCATTGTGGTTAGAAAAGATGCTTGATATGATTTCAGTATTCTTAAATTTGTTAAGACTTGTTTGTGGCCTAACATATGATCTATCCCAGAGAATATTCCATGTGCACTCAAGAAGAATGTATATTCTGCTGTAGGATGGAGTGTTCTGTATATGTCTTTAGGTCCCTCTGGTCTAATGTGTAGCTTAAGTCCAATGTGTCCTTATTGATTTTCTGTCTGGGTGTGTTCTATTCAGTGTTGAAAGTGGGGCACTGAAGTCCCCTTCTATTATTGTATTGCTGTCTATTTCTCCTTTCTATTTATTTAGGTACTCTGATGTTTGGTACATAAATATTTACAGTTATATCCTCTTAATGAGGATTATAAGTCTTTTGACTTAAGGTTTGTTTTGTCTGATAAGTATATAAGTACCCTTAATTTTTTTGTTTCCATTTGCATGGAATATATTTTTCCATCCTTTCACTTACATTCTATGTGTGTACTTAAAGGTAAAAGTGAGTCTTTTGTAGGCAGCATATAGTTGGGTCTTTCTTTTTCTTTTTTTTTGTTTTTTTTCAATCCATTCAGCCACTCTGTGTCTTTTGACTGGAGTATTTAGTCCATTTACATTTAACATAATTATTAATAGGTAAGGACTTACTATTGCCATTTTGTTAATTGTTTTCTGGCTTTTTTAAGTTCCTTTCTTCTCTTGCTCTCTTCTTTTGTGTTTTGATGATTTTATATAGAGTACACTTTGATTCTTTTCTCTTTATGTTATGTGTATTTATTATAGGTTATTGCTTAGTGGTTACCTTGAGGCTTACATAAAAATCTTAAATATATAACAGTCTATTTTAAGCTAGTAACAACTTAACTTCAAATGTATATACAAGTTCTACATTTTTATACCCTTCCCACATATTTTGTTTTTGATGTCACAGTTTACATCTTTTTAAATTGTACATCCATTAACAAATTGTTGGAGTTATAGTTATTTTGAATACTTTCATCTTTTAACCTTTATACTAGAGTTATAAGTGATAGAACCACGACCATTGTGATATTAGAGTATTCTGAACTTAACTATATATTTACTTTTAAGTAAATTTTTGTACTCTCATATGTCTTCATGTTATCAGTTAGTGTCCTTTTATTTCAGCTTGAAGAATTTAACATTTAACATTTCTTGTAAAACCAGTCTAGTTGTGAAGAACTCTTTCAGCTCTTGTTTGTCTAGGAGACTCTATCTCTCCTACAACTCTGAAGGACAACTTTGCCAGGTAGAATATTTTTGGTTGGCAGGTTTTCCCCCTTAGCACTTTGAGAATATCATCCCACTTTCTTCTTACCTGTGAGCTTTCTGCTGAAAAATACACTGATAGCCTTATGGGGTTTCTTCTTGTAAGTAATAAGTTGCTTTTCTCTTGCTGCTTTTAAGATGCTCTCTTTGTCTTTAACTTTTGAGCACTTGATTATACTATGTCTCAGTGTGGGTCTATTTGGATTCATCATATTTGGTTCTTTTTAGACATACTGGATCTGGGTATCTGTTTCTTTCCCCAGGGAAGGAAGATTTTTTTTTAAATGTTTTTTTATTATATTATGTTAGTCACCATACAGTACATCCCTGGTTTCCGATGTAAAGTTCGATGATTCATTAGTTGCGTATAACACCCAGTGCTCCATGCAATATGTGCCCTCCTTGCTACCCATCACCGGTCTATCCCATTCCCCCACCCCCCTCCCCTCTGAGGCCCTCAGTTTGTTTCTCAGAGTCCATAGTCTCTCATGCTTCATTCCCCCTTCTGTTTACCCCCCCTTTCTTTATCCCTTTCTTCCCCTACTGATCTTCCTAGTTCTTATGTCCCATAGATGAGAGAAATCATATGATAATTATCTTTCTCTGCTTGACTTATTTCACTTAGCATTATCTCCTCCAGTGCCGTCCATGTTGCAGCAAATGTTGAGAACTCGTTCTTTCTGATAGCTGAGTAATATTCCATTGTATATATGGACCACAACTTCTTAATCCAGTCCTCTGTTGAAGGGCATCTCGGTTCCTTCCACGCTTTGGCTATTGCGGACAATGCTGCTATGAACATTGGGGTGCATATGGCCCTTCTCTTCACTACATCTGTATCTTTGGGGTAAATACCCAGTAGTGCAATGGCTGGGTCATAGGGTAGCTCAATTTTTAACTTTTTAAGGGACCTCCACACTGTTTTCCAGAGTGGCTGTACCAACTTGCATTCCCACCAACAACGTAGGAGGGATCCCCTTTCTCCACATCCTCTCCAACAATTGTTGTTTCTTGCCTTGTCAATTTTTGCCATTCTAACTGGCGTAAGGTGGTATCTCTGTGTGGTTTTGATTTGAATTCCAGGGAAGGAAGATTTTAGCCATTATTTCTTTGAATAAGCTTCCTGCCCCCTTCTCTCTTCTCCTTCTGGGACCTCTATAATGCTTATATTGCTTTGTTTTATGGTGTCCTATAATTCCCTTAAGCTATCTTCACTCTTTTTCATTCTTTTTTCTTTTTGCTCCTCTGATTAGATGACTTCCAGTGCCCTGTCTTTAAGTATACTAATCCTTTCTTCTGCTTGATCTAGTTTGTTCTTGAATCCCTCTATTAAAGTTTTCAGTTCAGTAATGGTATTCTTCAGCTCTTATGATTTCTGTTTGGAACTTTTTAATATTTCCTTTGTTGAAATTGTCATGTTGTTTTTGTGTTGGTCTCCTCACTTTGGTGAGCATCTTTGTGATCATTATTGTCAACTTTCTACTTTGTCAATCACTTCTTTCCATTTCATAAGATCTATTTCTGTAGATTTATTTTGTTTTTTTTGTTTGGAATATATTTACCTATTTCTTCATTTTCCTTGGCTCTCTCTGTAGGTTTCTCTGTATTAGACAAAACAGCTGCCTCTTCCAGTCTTATAAACTGGTCTTGTGTAGGAGATGAACCTTGTCAATCAGTCTGGCTCAAGTGTCTGGTTGCCTCTCAAACCTTTATAATTATTCAGGCCACTATATCTATTCTGAGTGACTCCCAGGAATTGAAGCCGTACCAAGACTCATCATTGTCTCAAAGGGGAGGACATCAGTAAGGATCTAAGTACAGGCTTGATTAGAAGGTGGACTTTTAGGCAGCAGGTGGAGAAGTATGTAGGGAGTTCCTTCCAAGGAGAAACTAGGAGATGAGCATTTTTGGTTGTTCCGTCTGTGCTGAGCCAGGGTGTATAGTTGTTGGGTGGTCTTCCTGCAACCATTTAAAAACTGCTTCTTTGTTTCTATAGTCCTGTGGGGCTTGTGAATACAAGACTCATTGGCTTTCAGAGCTATATGTTTTGGGGTTCTGTCTTTTGGGTGAGAGCTTTAAACTCCTGTGTGGCGCACTAGTTATATGGTCAAACCCTTCACTCCAAGGGAGAAGCTGGGAGCTGAGGGTTCCCTCCAGA
This sequence comes from Ursus arctos, assembly GCF_023065955.2. Lineage (NCBI taxonomy): Eukaryota > Metazoa > Chordata > Mammalia > Carnivora > Ursidae > Ursus > Ursus arctos. The sequence continues at coordinate 50,412 of NW_026623095.1, forward strand.
TTGTATGGTGCTGTGCTGAGGGTGGGGCTTAGTGGTGAGCCTTTCCTACATGTTTTGATGTGGATATTTTCTTGTTCATCCAATGTGTAGGAGTCACTCATCTAGTTTCTGGATTTCTCTCTGAGGGAATTATTCTTTGTGTAGTTATGCATTCAGTGCATTGGTGGGGAGGCTCCTATGTCGCCGTCTTGGTCCAGAGTCAACTGTAGGAATATGAATATAAACTACATGTTAGATAAAATTGTTGGGTAAGATAATGTCATTGTGTTATGCAGGAGCTTATTCTTGTTCATAGGAGATGTCTGCTGGAGTATTTAGGAGTGTGGTCTCCTTGCAACTTACTTTCAGGTTAGGAGAAAAAGTAGATTGGTGTGTTTATATAAGCACATATCATACATACATATAGCATGTGGTAAAATGTTAACAACTGAGTTTACTTAAAATGAATTTAGGTAAAAAGGATGAGAGTTAATTGTACTACATTTTCAATTTCTTTTATGTTTGCAATTTTTCAGAATAAAATGGGGAAATATGAAAAAACATAAAAATAATGATGGTTTCTGATAATTGAGAACATTTTAGATTCGATGATATTTGGTGAGCTTTGTAAAAATAGGAATTTGTAAGATGTGGTCTTGGCTTGTTTCTTCTCAGTTTGTATACTGGATTCTTTTTTAAAAATTTATTTTATTTTTTAGGGGTGCCTGGGTGGCTCAGTTGTTAAGCGTCTGCCTTCGGCTCAGGTCATGATTCCAGTGTTCTGGGATCGAGTCCCACATCGGGCTCCCTGCTCAGTGGGAAGCCTGCTTCTCCCTCTCCCACTCCTCCTGCTTGTGTTCCCTCTCTTGCTTTCCAATAAATAAATAAAATCTTTAAAAAACAAAAACAAACAAAACATTTATTTTTTAAATTTCAATTCTAGTTAGTTGACATACAGTTCAATACTGGTTTCATGAGTAGAGTTCAGTGGTTCACCATTTACATATAACGCCCAGTGCTCATCATAAGTGCCCTCCTTAATACCCATCACGCATCAGTTCCATCCCCCACTCACCTCCCTCCATCAACTCTGTTTGTTTTCTATAGTTAAGAGTCTCTCATGATTTGTCTCCCTCTCTCTCTTTCTCCCCCTCCTGTATGTTCATCTGTTTTTTTTCTTAAATTCCACATATGAGTGAAATCATACAATATTTGTCTTTCTCCAACTGATTTGTTTTGCTTAGCATAATACACTCTAGCTCCATCCACATCATAACAAATGGCAAGATTTCATTCTTTTTGATGGCTGAATAGTATTCCATTGCGTGCATATATATGTGTGTGTGTGTGTGTGTGTGTGTGTGTGTGTGTGTGAGTGAGAGTACACACCACTTGTTCTTTATCTCTTCATCAGTTGATGGGCATTTGGGTTCTTTCCATAATTTGTCCATTGTTAATAATGCTGCTATAAACATCAGGGTGCAGGTACTCCTTCAAATGTGTATTTTTGCATCCTTTGGGTGAATATCTAGTAGTGCAATTGCTGGATTGTAGGGTAGTTCTATTTTTAACTTTTGAGGAACCGCCATACTATTCTTCAGAGTGGTTGTACCAGTTTGCATTCCCACCAACAATGTAAGAGGCTTCCCCTTTCTCTGCATCCTTGCTAACACCTATTATCTCCTGTGTTGTTAATTTTAGTCATTCTGTTGTGAGGTGGTATCTCACTGTGGTTTTCATTTGTATTTCCTGACGATGAGTGATGTTGAACACCTTTTCATGTGTCTGTTAGCCATCTGGGTGTCTCCTTTGGAAAAATGTCTATTCACGTCTTCTGCCCATTTCTTAACTGGATTATTTGTTTTTTGGGTGTTAGGCTTTATAAATTCTTTATAGATTTTGAATACTGACCTTTAATCAGATATGTCATTTGTAAATATCTTCTCCCATTCCATAGGTTGCCGTTTAGTTTTGTTGATTGTTTCCTTCAATGTGCAGAAGCTTTTTATTTTGATGAAGTCCCAAGAGTTTATTTTTGCTTTTGTTTCCCTTGCTTCAGGACACATATCTATTAAGAAGTTCCTATAGCCAGTGTCAAAGAGGTTACTGCCTTTGCTCTCCTCTAGGATTTTAATGGTTGGTTTTCTGTCTCACATTTAGGTTTTCATGCACTTTGAATTTATTTTTGTGTATAGTGTAAGAAAGTGGTCCAGTTTCATTCTTTTGCATGTTGCTGTCTAGTTTTCCCAATACTGTTGAAGAGACTATCTTTTTCCCATTGGATATTCCTGCCTTGTTTGTTACAGATTGATTTACCATTAAATTGTGTGTTGATTTCTGGGTCGTCTAGTCTGTTCTATTGATCTATGTGTCTATTTTTGTGTCAGTACCATACTGTTTTGATTAGTACAGCTTTGTAATATAAGATGAAGTCCAGAATTGTGATGCCTCCAGCTTTGCTTTTCTTTTTCATGATTGCTTTGGCTATTCAGGGTCTTCTGTGGTTCCATACAAATTTTAGGATTGTTTGTTCTAGCTCTGTGAAGAATGCTGTTGGTATTTTGATAGGGGTTGCATTAAATGTGTAACTGCTTTGGGTAGTATAGACATTTTTACCAATGTTTGTTCTTCCAATCCATAAAAATGGAATGTTTTTCCATTTCTTTGTGTCTTCTCCAATTTCTTTCATAAGTATGCTATAGTTTTCAGAGTCCTGATCTTTTAAGTCTTTGGTTAGGTGTATTTCTAGATATCTTTTGGTTTTAGGTGCAGTTGTAAATGGGATCAGTCCTTGATTTCTATTTCTGTTGCTTCGTTATTGGTGTGTAGAAATGCAACAGATTTCTGTTCATTGATTTTATATCCTGATACTTTGCTGAATTCATGAATGATTTCTAGCAATTTTTTGGTGGAGTCTCAGGTTTTCTATATAGAGTATCATGTTGGCTGCAAATGGTGAAAGTTTGACTTCTTCCTTGCTGATTTGGATGCGTTTTATTTCTTTTTGTTGCCTGATTGCTGAGGCTAGGACCTCCAGTACTATGTTGAACAATAGTGGTGAGAATGGACCTCTCTGTCATATTGACCTTAGTGGAAAAGGTTTTTCCCCATTGAAGGTAGTATTAGCTGTGGGCCTTTCATATATAGCCTTTAAGATGTTGAGGTATGTTTCCTCAATCCCTACTTTCTTGAGGGTTTTTATCAAGAAAGATAGAACAACATTAGTTTCAGAGTTATGTAAAGTTCAGTAATTTTTCAGTTGCATATAATACCCAGCGCTCATCACATCACATGCTCTCCTTAATGCCCGTCACACGGTTACCCCATCCTTCCACCCATCTCCTCTCCAGCAACCCTCAGTTTCTTTCCCATAGTTAAGAGTCTCTCATGGTTTGTCTCCCTCTCTGATTTCTTCCCATTGTTTTTCCCTCCCTTCCCCTATGATCCTCTGCACTGTTTTTATATTCCTCATATGAGTGAAGCTGTACGACAGTTGTCTTTCTCTGATTGACTTCTTTCACTCAGCATAATATGCTCCAGTTCCATCCACGTCAATGTAAATGGTAAGATTTCATCCTTTCTGATGGCTGAGTAATATTCTATTGTATATATATACATATATATATATATATATGTGTATATATTATATACATATATATACATACATACCACATCTTTATCCAATCATCCATTGATGGACATCTCGGCTCTTTCCACAGTTTGGCTATTGTGGACATTGCTGCTATAAACATTGGGGTACAGGTACCCCTTTGGATCATTACATTTGTATCTTTGGGGAAAATACCTAGTAGTGCAATTGCTAGGTTGTAGGGTAGCTCTATTTTTAGCTGCTCGAGAAACCTCCATACTTTTTTCCAGAGTGGCTGTACCAGCTTGCATTCCCACCAACAGTGTGAGGGTTCCCCTTTCTCCACATCCTCACCAACATCTATTGTTTCCTGACTTGTTAATTTTAGCCACTCTGACTGGTGTGAGGTGGTTTCTCATTGTGGTTTTGATTTGTATTTCCCTGATGCCAAGTGATGTGGAGCATTTTTTCATGTGTCTGTTGGCCATTTGTGTCTTCTTTGGAGAAATGTCTGTTCATGTCTTCTGCCCATTTCTTGACTGGATTATTTGTTTTTTGGGTATTGAGTTTGTTAAGTTCTTTACAGATCTTGGGTACTAGCCCTTTATCTGATATGTCATTTGCAAATATCTTCTCCCATTCCGTAGGCTGCTTTTTAGTTTTGTTGACTCTTTCCTTTCCTGTGCAAAAGCTTTTTATCTTGATGAAGTCCCAATAGTTCATTTTTGCTTTTGTTTCCCTTGCCTTTGGAGACGTGTCTAAGAAGAAGTTCTGCAGGTGTCTTTAGGTCTAAAATGAGTCTCATGTAGGCAACATGTAGATGAGTTTTTTTTTTTTTATGCATTCTGATACCGTATGTCTTTTGACTGGAGTATTTAGTCCATTTACATTCAGAGTGATTATTGAAATATATGCATTTACTGCCATTGTTACCTGTAAAGTTGGTGTTTCTGGTGATCTTCTCTGTTCCTTTCTAGTCTTTGTTGTTTTGGTCTGTTTTGTTCCCCACTGAAAGAGTCCCCTTTGGTATTTCTTGCAGGACTGGTTTAGTGGTCATGAACTCTAATAGTTTTTGCTTGTCTTAGAAACTCTTTATCTCTCCTTCTATTCAGAGTGACAGTCTTGCTGGATAAAGTATTATTGGCTGCATATTTTTCCCATTTAGCCTGTTGAGTATATCATGCCCCTTCTTTCGGGCTGCTAGATTGCTATGGCTAGGTCTGCTGCTAACCTTATATGTATGCTGGATTCTTCACCAAAATAGTCATATAGGCTCTACCAATTCAGAAATTGTACCTGAAGTGAGTTATGAGTATTCTCAAGCATTTAAGTTTTACATGTTCTGTAATAAAATGGGGGCAATAATATCAGCCTCATAGATTTGGTGTGAGAAGTAAATGAAAAAAAAATATGTAGAGTGTTTTGGAGAGAGTTTGGGACATAGTAAGCACTCATCATTGCTGTCATCATTTTAGTCATCATCTTAGGACTTTGAAAAAATATAAACTAACCTTTACAAACTTAAATAAAAAGAGAAGGGATTTAGTATAAGAATGTACGAGAACTCAAGAGACTTAAGATGAGGGACTTTGATCAGGTCTCGTGAAGGATGGAACCCAGGAACTGAAAAAATGGCAGAATTCAGGCAACCATCCCCTGAGTTTCACTCTTTTTTTTTTTTTTTTTTCTGAAGCCAGAGAGTCTTCCTTTCCGGCATTTACTTCATTTCTTTCTGAATACAGACTAATTTTTTTTCAGCTGCCACATATACAGAATAGAGCATAGAGACACCACAACTCTGAGTCTTCATGTCCTTAGTCTGTAAGACCAATTACAGTGGTGTAGTATTTTTAAGCAGTTACTTAGACACCCATTTTTCAGATTCTTAAAATTTGATTGGCCCAGCTTGGGTCAGGTGTCTCTTCCTGGTGCAGTCTGTTGCTGGAGTGGGACTATCAGATGTATGCAAGGGCTCTGTGTGTATTTTTTCTCCACACAAACCAATTCTGACACCAAGTGGGTGTCCAACAATTAAATTCTCTAAGAGTTAGTGCAGATCCCATAAGTTAACAGATGGTCTCATAGGACTACTCCAAATTCAGACAGCATTCAATTATATGGAGCCCAGGCTACCTACTCTTCTGCCAAGCCTACTATGCTATGACCCCCTCAGTTTCAATAATATACTAGAATAACCCCCGTAACTCAGGAAAGTGCTGTTCTTAGCATTACTCTTAATTATAAAAAATAGAAACGAACAACCAGATTAAGAGGTGCAAAGAGCAAGATCTGGAAGGGACCTGAGTACGGGAATCTTTGTCCCAAAGGAGTTGGATGTGTTATCCTTATGGTACATAAATGTGTTCACTGACTTGGTATCACTCCAAACTTCAGGGGTTTTTATCCAGATTTCCTTGTGTGGGCATGATTGATTAAACCAATGGCCATTTGTGAATGAAGTCAATCTCTAGCCCATCTTTGTTTCCAGAAATCAGAGGGTAGAGCTGAGTGTTCTAACCTTCTAATCATCTGGTTGGTTTTTATGACAATCGGCCTCCATCCTGAAGCTATCTTGGACCTCTTCCACCAAGTGTCACCATTACTATACAAAAGACACTCATCATTCAGGAAATTCCAAGAGTTTTATGAGCTCTGTAACAGGAACTTGGGACAAAAGACCAAGTACTTGCTTTTTATTATACTGCAGGCCCATGATGTGAGTGGACTCCAGGAGTTCTCAAAGAGTGGGGTGTGATATGGCTTAAGTAGACATTCCCAATAGTGATTTCCACATGACCTTGGAATACCGTGTTTCTCCTTGCCTTATCATCCCTTGTCTTAATCAGCTCAGGCTATCATACAAAATACCACAGACTGGGTGGCCTAAGCAACAGGAATTAATTTTTCAAGGTTCTGGATGCAGGGTAGGTTTCATTATAAGACTCTTTTTTTTTGTTTGCAGGCAGTTGCCATCTGGCCATCTGCTCATATGATTTCTTTGTGCTTGTGAGGAAAAAGAGGGATAAAAGAGAGAGGGGGAGAGCAAGAAAACACTCTTTGGTGTCTCTTCCTATAAGGACATTATTCCTGTTCCTTGGATGCCACCCTTATGATTTTATTTAACTTCCTTTTAGGCCCTATCTTTAAATATGGTCACATTAGGGGTTAGGGCTCCAACATATGAATTTTGTAGGGGGACACCATTCATTCTATAGCATTTTCTGTTCTTATTACTACCCTAAGAGCCCAGCACCCTGTTCCTAGAGAATTTGCTTTATAAAAGACCACCAAAGGGGGATTAACCCAAGGGAACTGATTACTAATGGTGAATTTTTAATTATAAGCAGGAAGGAGATTTGTGGGATAACGTTGGAAATAGAGAGTTGGGAGGGGAAATGAGCAGGTCTGTTAAGTGTAAAATCATGCTTTCTCGGCAACTTGTATTTAAACTGTTATCAAGGCTAAGTCTTTATCCTTCCAACAAACTTTATAACTAATTTGTTGAACCTGGAATTAGTGTTCATTAAAATTCATTTTAAATTTCTGATTTTCTCCTTTTTATTTTAACTAGCTCTTGGCCACTTTTTGCAACTATTTTTCTTTTTCCTTGAAGAATTCTCTCATTAGAACAGTTTCTGAGTTCAACCCTTTGAGACACATCATAGACAGGAAAACCTCACTCTATATGTTTGGATATTTTTGTATTGGCCCCATTCCTCCTCTGCTGGCTCTCTCCATGGAGCTGATTCAAGCCCAGAGCTCCCACTGACTTCAAAGCGCTCTGAGGTAAAGTGAGAAATTTCCCAAAATTATTTTGGATTTATAAAAAAAGCATTGGTATTATTTTTAAAAGATGTGAATATCAGTCCTGGAAAATGAATGCATATTATGATTACCAGTTAGACAAAGTCAAGAAATTCACCTTTAGAGAGGAGGTGAAGATGGCAGTGGAGTAGGAGAACCCTAGGCTCACCTTGTCCCATGAATACAACTTAAATAACAATCAGATCATCCTAAATACTCCAGAAATCGACCTGAAGAGTGGCAGAATGAACTCCACAACTAAAGGTAGAGAAGAGGCCATGTGAAGAAGGTAGGAAGTGTGGGGACATGGTTTGGGAGAGAAACAGATCACGGCCAATGTGGTAGGGAGGGAACTGTGGTTATGGAGAAGGGAAAGAGACAGACTGACACATGGGGGAGTAGATGGGGGAAAATGAACCCCCATAACAATTGGCTCAGAAGGTGAAAGGGCCCAAATTTTGTGAATTCTTGCAACCAGTGGGGCTTAAAGTCTGGTGTTTTAAAGGTTAGCGGGTTTGGCTTGTGGAGAGCCTGAAGGCATTGGGACTACTCTTGGAGAGAAGGCAGGGAAAACTGCCTGTGGACATACAGCATGGAAACAGCAATCTGAAGAGTGCTTGGGGCCCATAGTGGGGAAGTTATTTGCTTTTCTAAGAGTCTGTCCCAGAGAGGCAAAATTGAGGGAGAGACTCCTCTGGGAACAAAGGAACTGGCAGGCACTATTTTCCTCTCCTGCCTCTCAGCATAAGTATAGGGCCACCTGGGGGAACCAGTGCAGTGCCAACACTTGCTACCTAACTTGCTTACACCCACACTCTCCCCCACCCTTCTCTGTTCCAATAGAACCACCCTATCCAGTCATGCTTGCCTCAGTCCCAGCATGATGGCCCCTCCCTAGAATACCCTTCCCAAACCCCTACCCATACTACATATCCCCAACCTAAGAATTTTGCAGGGCCTTGGTTCTGGTGGAGGTGGTGACAGGCCTCATTTTATAAGCAGACCAGGGCACACCTAGTTAAAACTTGCTACATTTAGGCCAGGGACCAAATACTGCCCACAACAGGCTAAGAGAGCCTCTGCATATGACTGGTCTGAAGAACAGATCTTCCAGGACGCAACAGCAGAGCACATGCAGTACGCACTGGAGGAATTTACTGAAGTGTCAGGCCCTGGGGAACAGGGGACACTACCCTGCAGGGCACTATAGGACCTCTGCTTAAGGACCTCTGTAGCTGACTTTCCTAACACACAGAAACAAGCATAGAGACTTAGGCAAAATGAGAAGACAGAGAAATTTATTCCAAATGAAAGAACAGGACAAGGCCACAGCCAGAGATCTAAGTGAAACAGATGCAAGTAACATGCCTGATAGAGAATTTAAAGTAATGACCATAAAGATACTCATTGGACTTGAGAAAAGAGTGGAAGACATAAATGTGACCCTTAATAGAGATAAGGAAAAACATAGCAAAGATAAAGGGCTCAATAAATGAAATGAGAAAAACGCTTATTGGAATGAACAGTAGGATGGAAGAAACAGAGGAATAAATTAGTGATCTAGAAGACAGTATTGGAAAGTAATCAAGCTGAACAAAAGAGAGAAAAAGGAATTATGCAAAACAAGAATAGACTTAGGGAATTCAGTGACTCCATCAAACATAATAACATTTGCATTATCGGAGTCCCAGAAGAACAGAGGGGAAAGGGGGCAGAAAATTTATTTGAAGAGATAATAGCTGAAAACTTCCCAAATCTGGGGAAGGAAACAGATATTCAGATCTAGGAGGTACTGAGAACTCCCAACAAAATCAACAAATATATTATATATTATAAGTAAAATGTATTACGCTAAATTAAATAATTCAGTCAGAGAAAGACAAATACCATATGATTTCATTCACATGTGGAATTTAAGAAACAAAACAAGGCGCAAAGGGAAAAGAGTGAGAGAGAGACCAGGAAGTAGATTCTTAACTCTAGAGAACAGACTGATGGTTACTGGAGGGGAAGTGGGTGTTGGGGTGGGTGAAATAGGTAATAGGGAGCTAGGAGTGCACTTGTTGTGATGAGCACTGTGTGATGTATGAAAGTGTTGAATCACTCTATTGTACACCTGAAACTAATATAACACTACATTATAACTGGAATTAAAATAGAAGCATCAAAAAAGAAATTCTCCATTGATGGGGGAAAAAAGCTCTTGTAAATTCATAATACTTTGTTAATGCATTCATTTTTCTGGGGAGAAGTTTTAGGTTCTGTTGTGGTTTCAAAACCATAAATATGGAATCCTTTAAATCAAATCTCTACAGATGTCAAATACCAACCACACCATCTTCAAACATGAACATAAAAATTGTAAACTATTTTGAGAGAGATATACTACATTTAAAGTAGATGTTTTCTGAATTCCTGTAAACTTTTCAAATTTCTCAGGAGCAGGTGTGTTCAGTCTTAAGTAGGATCTGGACAGGTACTACTTGTATTTGTAATGTTGTTTACAGATTGGAGACTATCACTCATCTGTATGAGACTTACTCAGACACCTCCAGAAGAAAGTATTGTCAAGATAGAAGGGTACATGCAGACTGGAGCTGGAAATAGGGTCAGCAAGTATATGGCGATTGACTTTTTGCAGTCTCTTCCTTATTAACTTCAGAAACTTTTCTAGTGATGTTTTTTGTGTGTGTTTTCTCCAGTGTACTTTCTCTGCTAACGGGTCAGCTGGAGACACCATACTTGATATGTGCAGTTCAATGTTCTTTTATCCTGTTTTCCAGCATTCTTTATTTTTTTCCACTGGAGCAGCAGCTCTGGCAGAGCAGTGCAGAAATGATGGGTGTCCTGGATGTTCCTCTCAATGCAGAGACAAAACAGTAGATGAGATTAAAAGGAGAAATGAGAAGAAAAGCCCAAGATTCTAACCTATAGAAAGAATGCTGTGAGCGTAATAATAAAAAAAATCACATAACCCAAAAAAAGAAATGGGGTTCTTTGGTTAGGAAGTGGATAGATATCTTTCTTTGATCAGAAAGTTCTGTCATTTCTGTCCTGCTCCCAATTTGTCATTCTTTTCATTGTTCATATGCTCATTCATAGTGAATGACCACTGCCACCACCCCAACCCCATGAGGGAAAAGGACCAAGGTGGTTTTATGATGAATTAGTCATTAATGCCTTTCATTTTCATGAACCTGTTCATTGACAAAGTAAATATTTAACCTTGATCTCCTGAATTAGCAGGTAGATATTTAGCATTTTCACTGTCAGTTATGTAGCTTCTTTGGTGTATTAAAAAACAAGATTTCATCAGGAAGATACAGCACCTTTTAAGGGAAGGAATAACTTCTGTAAATTTAACAGAGCATGATCTTTGTGCTTTGTGTCGATCTATTCACTAACTCTCCTTATCAGGTATAATATATTCCTGTTGGCATCTTGATTTAATTGGACTTGTGGTAACTGATTCAGTCGAGCACTTTAATTAGGTAATTATTTTGTTATAAGAACCACTTTTCAGCTTGCTAGAGAGAGGAAATTTTCCATTTTTTCTTAGGCTAAAACTGGAACCTGGATTCTTTTCTTTTATAACAAAGTGGAATAATAATTATCAGATATAGAATTAGGTTGAGATTGAGCCATAGAATGAAGAAAAATATCTTTGACTTACATATTGATAAGAGACAAGTATGCTTTTGAGAAATGATTACAGAACTAGATTTTCTTAGACCATGAGTACTGCCACCACATACTCATCACTTTTGAATGGAGTGATTATTTGTCCTCTGCCTCAGTTTCCTTTCAGAAGTATGGATTTCTTTTTCAGACCCCATGCAAGAAGATAACTGCTGACAAAAGAAAATAGAACATAAAGAAGTACTCTTGACTCTTGATTCTAAATATGTCCATGATCTAGGGAACTTTTTAAAACAAATTAATTAAATATTGTCTTCTCTGAATTTTTTTTTATGAAAGTTAGTTAGTTGTTAACTTCAGAAAGAGACTTTGTCTTGAAGAAAAGGCTCAGGCCCTGAAAATTTTGCCTGAGATTGAGCATGTAAGATAAAAGCTGTTTTCTGATTCCCACATACTTCCGAGGTTCAACCTTATCTTTTATTGGTTGGCAAGAATGATAGTAAATAATCTAAGGATACCTTGGATCAGACAAACAAATAATTAGAGTTGAAACTAGAAAAGCCAACAAGACCCTAATTAATTGATTTGTTAATAGCTACTCTCCATTTACAGACATTAGCTCAAATTGGGTTTTAAGCTGTGACAAGGGCCACAAGATAAACATTTTCTTTCTAAATTCCTGATTTCCTGCAAGCTTTCCAGTCTCACCATCAACTAGTCTTTGCAGGTTTTTGTTCACTAAAAGATTGAGGGTAATTCCAAATAGCTTCCGTCTGAAACATAGTATTCATATATTGGCTTTTTGTGAAATGATTAGTCAATATAGAAATTATGTTTTGCTTTAGAATTTTTTAGCTTTACCTTTTCAGTGTGAAAATAGAACAAAAGGAAACATTTCTCAACTAAATCCTCATTTAAACAAATGATGTTGCAAGTGAATCCTTCCCTAGTGGGTGATAAGAACAATGACAATTCTGTTCCAGAAACCCAGGGGCCAGAGAAAGGCTGTGTTGCAGTCACCACTGTGCAACAAACCATCCCCAAAACTACTGGTAAAAAATAACAAACACTTTATTATCTGTAACAACTTCATAAGTTGACTAGTTTCAGTGGGCTGTTCTGTTCCCATATGATATCATCCAGACTACAGTTCTATGGGCTGGAATATCCAAGATGGTGCATTTACATGACTGGCAGCAGGTGCTGGCCATCTGCAGGGAGCTCAGCAGTTGACAGAAGCACCTCAGTTTTCTCCATGTGAGCTTCTTAAATCATCTCCTTTGTTGCCAGCTTCATGTGATGTGGGTTTTTGTGGTTTTGAAAGGGGGCTGCACCTGGGAGGGGACCAGGAAGCAGTGAGTGGAGGCAGACTAGGAACACATGTGTTCGGATTCCTGCGATCTTTACTTGGGTATTATGATATCAGAGCCTCTTGAATTGTATGAGCCTGTGGTTTTTGTATTTTAAATTATTCAACTCCTGCAAAGGAAAGATTATGTATTAGCTATCAGATACTTAGCAGAAACGAGGAGTGGTGATTTGTAGGTGTTACATCACCTGGGAAAGCAAACTTACCATATTTCATTTTCTGCTGTCTCCTGCATTCTTTTGCCATATATTGTGCTGTGACCTAGTGGTTGGAAAAGTGACACTTACCAAGGGTTTGCCTGTCGTGGGAGGGGTTCTCGTTTTCTCTGGCCTTCTTGTTTCCATATGCAGGGATTTAGAGTAACCCTTTGGCCTCTTGTCCATTATTTCTTGTGAGTTCCTCAGTTACCTCAGTACCATCCACTGGTCCATGATTCTCAAGGCCCCAAACTCTGGGGATATGTTCTCTTACTTTCTGCACTACCCTAGATACAATGAAGAAATACTTGCTTTAAGTGTATGTGTCCTGCAGAGCCAATCCTTCCTTTAGATGGGCTTTCTCAGGGTTCATTATGGATGGGTTGAGGAGCAGGAATGAGTCATGAATTATTTGGGTTACAGATTGAAAGCTTCATTTTTCAGTGGACCTGTCAATACTGATATCAAAATTATCAGTATATCACCTTTATTTATCCAAGGGTCCTAAATTAGGAGAAAGAAGAAGTGGGTGTTACTTATTGGCTCCCTAAAACTTCAACAGTGATATTTTCTAACCCCCACTCAGCTGAGGTTGTCTGAATCACTGAGACCAATCTGATTGAACTGAACTCATATCATGGTATAGAGCAGTAAAATACTTTTCTTTTTAAAAGTGACATTTTCAGAACTCTTAAAAAGAATTCTTTCTTGTATACTCTGCATACCCTTGCATATTCTGTCTTGTATAGTACCTCCTTTAATGAGACATTTGTGTTTCTCTTTACTTATCCAACAGATATTTATGTAGCACCTTCTACATGCCAAGCACTGTCTTAGGTGTTGGAGCTATCACTGGGAACCAAAAACAAATGAGGCCCCTGGTCTTCTTGTTGGTCTTATATTGTACTGGGGAAGACAGGCATGAATCTAAAAATAAATCATAGAAATTGTTTGTGTAAGAATGAGCTGAGACCAGTGGTAAGAAGTCCACAATTCTATGATATTGTTTAATAGGCAGCCTCATTTAGATTTTGTCCAAGTTGTTTATTTTTAATTTTAATTAAAAATATTTTATTTTTAATTTATTCACTCACTTATTCACTCTTCCCATCACTCATCCATCCATCCACTTATCCATCCATTCCAAACACATATTTATCAAATGTCTGTATGTGCCTAGTAACATGCTAGGAAATGGGTTGTAGAAGGGTGTAAGAATGAAATCATGGTAATTGACATTGGTCGTATCTTTCCCTGGGTTCCTAAACTATTGTGTTTCTTTCTTTGCTCTTTCAAGTGTTGTATTTATTAACTTTCATGTTTGTCTTTTTCATGAGTCTCAGCTCTGCAGTCAGATACTTTGTCTCAGGCGTGTTTCTGGTGTCCAATATGGTGACTGGCATATAGTATATGAGAAGTACTTGTTAAATGAGTGAATTTAATGCATCACTGTTATTGCATAATATCAAATTAAAGATCAGATGAATCATCACTGTTGTGTGTAGGGTAAAACTGAGTAACCAGTTTGATATTCTGATATGTTAAAAGATGAACTCAGGTGTATTAAAATTTTCAATTGTGAATTGGGCAGTGCCAAGCCTAAAGTAGTTAGGAGTGCTCCACCAGGGAAGAGGTTTTTTTTTTTTTTTTTTTTTTTTTATAGAGAAGATGTGGCAGCAGAGCAAAGAAATTATTTGATTGGTTGTATTTTAAGCAGTTGCCTTATTTGGGAAAGTCTAGCTGGCTCTTTGTGATTGGTTGTTCTTAAGTTTCACTTTCTTGGATTCAAGTGCATTGACTCCAGCTTATGTTTTGGTTTCCTTACATAGGTTACCAAGGCATTAGACTCACCTCAATCTAATAGTCTCCTTTCTTTTTTCTTTTTATTTTTAAGACAGCACGCATGTGTGCATGAGCGCAGGCGCACATGTGAGCGGGGGTGGGGGGATGGAGGGAGCAACAGAGGGAGAGGGAGAGGAGAGAATCTTAGGTAGGCTCCATGCCCAGCCCAAGCCAGACATGGGGCTTGATCTCACAACCCTGAGATCATGACCTGAGCCAAAATCAAGAGTCCTTCTGTCAACTGACTGAGCCACCCAGGCACTTCTAACAGCCTCCTTGTTTAAGTATGTCAACAGGTAGAAACCAATAATGCTACACTTTGAAGTGGATGGCTTCTGGTGCGACCTCAACAGTTATGGCCAAGAGCCCTCAGTATAGGTCCCTCTGCCATTGTCCTAATTGGATCCCTCAGCCAAGCACTTTGCCCCTTAGTACATTAAGTTTTGGAATCGTCCAGGGAGCAATAGCAATAACACATTGCCCTGCTCCTTGAGAAGATGAACAAAATGAGATTAATAAAGGGACCCTTTTCCTTGGACATAAGTGCTGCATAACCAAGGGTTTAATGATTATGGCAACCAATGAATTGGCATATCTTTAAAAAAATTTTTTTTTTAAATTTCTTGATGTCAATTTATTATTTATCTCTTTGCCAATATTCAAACAGGCAGGCAGTCATAAAACATTCAGAAAGATCCTCTAAAATAGCAAGGCATCTGTTTTACCTCAGTTTCTTTTTAGAAACCTGGAAATCAGGAACCTTGGCATTTATAAAAAAGTCGTGTTAAAAATATCTGCCATATCAGGGGCGCCTGGGTGGCACAGCGGTTAAAGCGTCTGCCTTCGGCTCAGGGCGTGATCCCGGCGTTATGGGATCGAGCCCCACATCAGGCTCCTCCGCTATGAGCCTGCTTCTTCCTCTCCCACTCCCCCTGCTTGTGTTCCCTCTCTCGCTGGCTGTCTCTATCTCTGTCAAATAAATAAATAAAATCTTTAAAAAAAAAAAATATCTGCCATATCAAAAATATTGTTTGAGGGTCACTCCTTAGAAAGATTTTAGTTTAAATTGTATCTACAGCTTAGGTAGGCAGACGGTGGTTCTTGAGGGAAGAAGATTTGATGTAAATCAGCAAAGAGCTGCTTCCAAATTTTTGACTCCTCAATTAGTATTATTTTGTTGGAACAAGGCATTGACAAAGTCCACTGTTTGGTAATTAGCATCCTGTCAAGTCTCTCCAATCAAGACCAGCATGCTGCACCTGGTCCTAGTTAAAAAACAAGTGTGGGCAGTTCTGATCTGACCGTCAGCAGCCCCGCTTGTGCAGAACTGCCTTCAGTGCGCATGCCAGAGTCACCATTTACCGAATACGAAGGCCTCTGCAGTGAGAGATTCGGAGAGCTGTGGTCTAGTTCTAGTGACCTGTCACGCCATTTTAACTTCTTTGGTAAATATTCCTTCTTGAGATGTAGGCACTTGCTCCTCCTCCCAAAAGAAGTTATCTCTTCCAGGGACAGAAGACTCCTCTGAAATAAACTCATTGCCTAAATAAGACAAAGGAAAAATGGAAAAGAAAAAAGAAAAAAAGCCCTAATTAGACCTTATAACTGCCCTTTCCTCAGGAGGAGCTCTGTGGAGGTGTAGCTGGCTCTCCCCATGTTGTCTTTCCTTTATTCCTCTGGGTGCTACTGCGTTTCCAGGAACTGTCCCTGGTGTAGATGCTGTGGTTCTTGATGTAGGTGATGACAGCATCTGGGAGCAGGTACTTCACACTGTGCCCTGGCTGAAGTCCCGCCTGATGTACGTGGAGCGGAGCCCATTCTGCGCAGGTTCCCTGGCCAGGTGACTGTTGCACCCGTGCCTGTGCAGGATGGGCGAGCCCAAGCTGTATTCCTTTGGGTTGTGACTTGTCCGGCTCACACACACATGCCAAACTTCTCCACTATCTGCTGGATGTGTGCATCTTTCCAGAGGTTGGGGGTCTAGAAGGTCTTCAGGACATCTGCCCCACAGAGGAACTTCAGCTCAGGCCCAGCTGTGGGGGCTGTGGAGTGAGCCTGGCTGTGGAGTGAGCCCAGCTGTGGTCTAGGCCTTCCGTCTGGGGCAGAGATTTGAGCAGTTTGCTGTGATGCTGCCTCAGCACCTTCACTGTCTCCATCCACTGCACCACACCTGCTCGCTCTCCCAGGGGTCCACCTGGACCCAGTCGGCCGTCTGCAGGGCCAGCCAGGCCATGGCCACCCAGTCTTTCTTCCTGTAGATGATTCTCCTGATCAACTGGTACATTCCTGTTTGATGCAGGTGGTCTCTGGCCACCTCAAACAAGCGCAGGTGCATGTTGGGATGGGACTGAAGGAGCCACAGGCCAGGAGCACCACTGGGATTCGGCTCTTCATCTCGTCAGGCACATCCACAGCCATGGCAGTGGCCACCCTTCCTGTGCATGGCGGGGCTCTTCAGAGGCTCTCTGTGAGCCTCGGGGACTGCCTTGGACTGGGGTATCCACCGCATGGAACCCGGGCTCCTGGCCTGTATGTGGCCCTACACCAGAGGACTGCTCAGGACGGCTCCTGCTCTCGAGTCCCAAGTACCTCTGCAGCCTGACCGCCCTGGGATAAGCTTGCCCCGCCCCTGAATTGGCATATCTTAATCCTACACCACAGTGTGTCTCTAGATTCTAGAAGAGTTTAGTGAAAGGAATTTGAACTTTTTTCTTAGCTTCAGAAAGAATTTCTATAAATTTCACAGTTGATTTCTCTTGAAGTAAAGCCTGTTTTAAAAGAGTGAACAAGGTACTTTATACAGATCTCTCAACTCTCAAAATAGACCTGTGAGATTCAGATGCAAAAAGGAGTCATAATTTCTTCTCTCACAGGTGCAGTACAAATCAAATGATTTCCATTTGTTTTTCTTGTCACTTTAGCCACTACCATAGCTTTATTATAGCTGTGTTTCCCTCCTGTTTGCCCTACCAATTCCTCCTAAGATTTCCCACAGTTCTTGTCTGAGAAGTAAACTTGTAAAGTACCTGACAGTAAAGTCAGGGGATAAGTAAGCCACCATCCAGTCTGATCACAAAATCAAAATGTTTGTGATATGTCAAACCTTTAACAAGTCAATTGCTTCTTTTGAAAAATGTGTCTGTTCTCCTTCATGCTGAGAACAACCAAGTCACTCTATGAATTTTGCTCTAAGACCAAAGGCACTATGTTTTCTGGCAATAAATTATGTTAAATATCTAATAAGATGGCTAAGCAGCATTAATGTCTTTTTATTTTTAAGAATCTAACTTCATAGTTTAATTCCCTATAAAGCAGAGTTGAGCTCTGTGTCTTTGGTAACTCAAGTAGATAATGTAAAATTTGTCCTGAAGTTTCAGGGAGTAAAAGTTTAGGCCCTGCAGGCCCTGAGCTATTTATGCTGTCACCAGACATTTTCCTCCTAAGTAGTCTTCAGAATTTTGCTATGTGTGTGTATATGTATATGTGTGTCCATCTGTTCTAAGAGTTGTTCATCAGACCCTAGTTTGTTAATGACTGTTGTTCCTGCTTGGCTTCAGTTAATCTTGCTCATAGATGACAAACTGGGGAGCATATTTGTCAAACCCAAGTTCTTTTACAAAGCCAAAAGTAGAGATCTTGAAAAAAGATTTCAAAGAAGTGTTTGGACATTTAGAGTTGAACAAGAATGTTCAGATTTGCTGAGAGTGATAGTCACTGCAAACACAACGGGCTCATTAAGCCTTGAGGAACTCAAGCAGGGCTACCAATTTCCAGATGAAGAATTTAATACTAAAGGAATATGTTGGCTTATTAAATATAGAAATCCATTTCTGAGAATGGTTGATAATTGGAGCCTTACAAAAAGATAATTTCTCACAGGAAGCTTCAAAATGATTAAAGAAAACATTCCTGAGCCTTTCCAAATGGTGTAATGAGTAATCAGATGTATCGTGAGTACTCTTTGTTGAACTGAAAATAAAGAAGAAAACATATTGTTTCTTTTAAACCCACCTCCCCCATTTCTCTCATACACATACATGCATACCCTATGTATGTAGGTGTAGAGTCCACATAATGTCAAACTTAGGTATTTCTGTGGATGAGAGTTTCAGAACAAAAATATCCTATCTGGCCATGTAAATAACTGCAAGATCTTTTAGTCTCAAACTTGTCAGCTTGTCTCATCTCGTTTCCTATCTCAAACAGCTCTTCCCCAGCTTACGAATAAGCTCCAAACAGAACTTCAGTATTTTTGGGTTGTCCAACTAATTAATAATCATTTCTTTTTCTTTTAAGATTTATTTATTTGTTTTACAGAGAGAGAGAGAGATCATGTGTACATGCAAAAAGGAGGGGGCAGAGGGAGAGAATTTCAAGCAGACTCCCTGCTGAGCACAGAGACCCACTCTGGGCTGGCTTTCACATGACCTGAAGCTGAAGAGTCGGACACTTAACTGTGCCACCCAGTCGCCCCTAATCATTTATTTTTCTTGTGTATGAGTGTTGCTAAAGAAAGTTGGCTAATCCTCTCAAAGAGTAGGTGTATCATGACATCTTTATTTTGCTCTAAACTCAAGGTGAAGGGCCAAAAGACTTTGGTGAGTGTAGCTGGGAGACAAGCAGTCTTTTAACGCCCTCCGTTTAGAACCTCCATTATCATTTTTCTCATACAATGAATCAGATCATCCTCTTTTCATTAGCCAGCCCTCCCAATGACTTGGTCTGCTTCAAATGGATTGCTAGCTGCAGATGATACATGCTCAAACATCTCATCATTTCCACATAATTCCCCTAATTGAGAAACTTGTACTTTCATTGCGTCCTCAAAAAGCAATTTCCTAATGACTTATTAAAATAATGCCATTTGCCAGCCTTTTAAAAAGTCCCACTTTTGCATGGTGTCATGCTATAATTAGTAATACAGCATCAGTGATTAAGCTGAATACCAATTTGAGGCATTTGGACAGCCTTAACAGAGTTTGGTCACTAATGGGGTATGGCACTTTGATTTGTTCCTTGATACCTGAGCAATGCAGCAATATCTAGATCCTCGGATTATCTTGAAATGTTGATTTTAGACTCTTGAAACCATGGCAACAGTTGGTTCAAATGAATCCCAGAGCTTTAAAAACCAAGATTTTGTTGTTGAATTTCTTTGCTTTTTTTTTTTTTTTTAACCCCTTGGTCATAAAACTCATGAGAAAATAGTTACAGCCAGACTTTGTATAAATGTGGTATTCCTTCACCTTTCCATAGAAAAGGGCAGGCCGCAGGTATGATTATCTTCCCACCAGGGAGAGAAGGGAAAACTGATACGGGGGTCCCATGGCTGGTGTTCAAAGGTTACATGATAATATAGTAGCAGTAACAGAGTAGTAAAGAAAACAGTATAGTATTAGAATCCACCTAGTTGTTTAAGCTTAGAAATCTCCCCTCCCATATCCACCTAGATACCAAAAACCTCAAATTCTATTGACAAAATATTTTTTGTATTTCTTCTTTCCTCCTCATTCTTATTACCACTTCCCTAATCTAGGCAATAGCCCATTAGCCCAGCTTCCTGCCCCTCATCTGGCACCTTTTACATTATGTTTTATTATTTTTATAAATTTAAATTCAAGTTAACATATAGTATAGAATTGATTTTAGGAGTAGAATTTAGTGATTCATCACTTACGTTAACACCCAATGCTCGTCCCAAAAGTGCCCTCTTTAATACCCATCACCCACTTAGCTCATCCTCATCTCCCTTACCCTCTAGCAACCCTCAGTTTGTTCTCTATATTTAAGAGTCTTCTATGGTTTACCTCCCTCTCTGTTTTTATCTTATTTTTCCTTCCCTTCCCCTATGTTCATCTGTTTTGTTTTTTAAATTCCACATGAGTGAAATCAAATGGTATTTGTGTTTCTCTGACTGACTTATTTTGCTTAGCATAATACACTGTAGTTCCATCCACATTGTTGCAAATGACAAGATTTCATTCTTTTTGATGGCTGAGTAATATTCCATCATATATGTAAATACGTGTGTGCACGCACACACACCCCCCCCACCCCAATCGTCTTTATCCATTCATTAGTCGTTGGACATTTGGACTCATTCTGTATTTTGGCTATTGTGGATAGTGCTGCTCTAAACATTGGGGTGCATATGTCCCTTTGAATCAGCACTTTTGTATCCTTTGGATAAAGACCTACTAGTGTAATTTCTGGGTTGTAGGGTAGTGCTATTTTTAACTTTTTGAGGAAACTCCATACTGTTTTTCAGAATGGCTACACCAGTTTGCATTCCCACCAACAGTGCAAAAGTGTTCCCCTTTCTCCACATCCTCACCAATATCTGTTGTTTCCTGAGTTGTTAATTTTAGCCATTCTGACAGGTGTGAGGTGGCATCTTTGTGGTTTTGATTTGTATTTCCCTGATGATGAGTGATGTCGAACATCTTTTCATGTGTCTTTTAGCCATTTGTATATATGTCTTCTTTGGAGAAATGTCTGTTCATGTCTTCTGCCCATTTCTTAACTGGATTACTTATTTTTTGGGTGTTGATTTTGATGAGTTCTTTATAGATTCTGGATACTAGCCCTTTATCCAATATGTCACTTGCAAATATCTTCTCCCATTACATCAGTTGCTTTTTAGTTTTATTGATTGTTTCTTTCACTGTGCAGAAACCTTTATCTGATGAAGTTCCAGTAGTTCATTTTTGCTTTTTTTTCGCTTGCTCGGGCAACATGTCTAGTAAGAAGTTGTTGTGGCTGAGGTCAGAGAAGTTGTTGCCTATTTTCTCCTGGAGGATTTTGATGGTTTCCTATCTTACAGTTAGGTCTTTTCATCCATTTTGAATTTATTTTTGTGTATGGTATAAAAAAGTGGTCCAGTTTCACTTTTTTGCATGTTGCTCTTCAATTTTCCCAACACCATTTGTTGAAGAGACTGTCCTTTCTGCATTGTACATTCTTTCTTGCTTTGTTAAAGATTAACTGACCATATAGTTATGGGTCAATCTCTGGATTCTCTATTCTTTTCTATTGATCTGTGTGTGTATTTTTATGCCAGTACCATACAATCTTGATGATTACAGCTTTGTAATACAGCTTAAAGTCTGGAATCATGATGCCTCCCACTTCGCTTTTCTCTTTCAACATTACTTTGGCTATTTGGAGTCTTTTCTGGTCTGTTACAAATTTTAGGATTGTTTGTTCTAGCTTTGTGAAAAATGCTGGTGTTATTTTGATCGGGATTGCATTAAATGTGTAGATTGCTCAGATAGGGTAGATGTTTTAACAGTATTTGTTCTTCCAATCCATTAGTATGGAATGTTTTTCCATTTCTTTGTGTCTTCTCCAATATCTTTCCAAAGTGCTCTGTGGTTTTCAGCGTACAGATCTTTTACCTCTTTGGTTAGGTTTATTCCTAGGTATCTTATGGTTTTAGGTACAGTTATAAAAGGGATCGATTCCTTGATTTTTCTTTCTGCTGCTTCTTTATTGGTGTGTAGAAGTGCAAGAGATTTCCGTTCATTGATTTTATATCCTGCAACTTCGCCTAATTCATGGATGAGTTAGCAATTTTTTGGTGGAGTCTTCTGGGTTTTCTACACAGAGTATCATGTCAGCTGCAAATAGTGAAAATTTGACTTCTTCCTTGCTGATTTGGATGTCTTTCATTTCTTTTTATTGTCTGATTGATGAGGCTAGGACTTCCAGTACAATATTGAACGACAGTGGTGAGAGTGGACCTCCCTGTCATGTTCCTGACCTTGGGGGAAAAGCTCTGTTTTTCCCCATTGAGGATGATATTCACTCTGAGTGTTTCGTATATGGCCTTTATGATGTTGAAGTATGTTCCCTCTGTCCCTGTATTCTCGAGGATTTTTTTTTTAATATTTTGTTTATTTATTTGACAGAGAGATAGGCAGTGAGAGAGGGAACACAAGCAGGGGGAGTGGGAGAGGAAGAAGCAGGCTGCCAGCAGAGGAGCCTGATGTGGGGCTCGATCCCAGAATGCTGGACCACGCCCTGAGCCGAAGGCCTACGCTTAACGACTGAGCCACCCAGGTGCCCCTCGAGGAATTTTTTTTAATCAAGAAAGGATGCTATGTTTTGCCAAATGCTTTTTCTCCATCTATTAGGAGGATCATGTGGTTCTTATCCTTTCTTTTATTTATTTTTATTTATACTTAAAGATTTTATTTATTTTGAGAGAGACAGAGTGTGCACATGCCAGCATGGAGAGAAGCAGAGGGGGAGGGAGAGGTAGGGGGAAAGAATCCTAAGTAGACCCTGTGCTGAGCATGGAGCTCAACATGGACTTGATCCCAAGACCCTGAGATCATGACCTGAGCTGAAACCAAGAGTAGGATGCTTAATTGAGTGAGCCACCCAGGCGACCCTATCTTTTATTAATATGGTGTATTGCAATGATTGATTTGTAGATATTGAACCACCCCTGCAGCCCAGGAATAAATCTCACTTGATCATGGTGAATGATCCTTTTAATGTACTATGGGATTCAATTAGTATCTTGTTGAGAATTTTTCTGTTCATGTTCATCAGGTATATTGGTCTGTATTTCTCCTTTTTAGTGGGGTCTTTGTCTGGTTTTGGAATTCTGGCCTCGTAGAATGAGTTTGGAAATTTTCCTTCCATTTCTATTTTGTGGAACAGCTTCAGCAGAATAGGTATTATTTCTGCTTTAAATGTTTCATAGAATTCCCTTGGGAAGCCATCCAGCCCTGGATTCTTGTTTGTTGGGGTATTTTTGATTACTGATTCAATTTCTTTGCTGGTTATGGGTCTGTTCAAGTATTCTACTTCTTCCTGCTTCAGTTTTGTTAGTTTATGTGTTTGTAGGAATTTATCCATTTCTTCCAGATTGCCCAATTTGTTGCCATATAATTATTCATAATATTTTCTTTTAATTGTTTATATTTCTGCGCTGTTGGTTGTGATCTCTCCTCTTTCATTCATGATTTTATTTATTTGGGTCCTTTGTCTTTTTGATAAGCCTGGCTAAGGGTTTATCAATTTTATTAATTCTTTCATAGAACCAGCTCCTTGTTTCATTCATCTATTCTGTTTTTTTTTAAATTTCTATATCATTTATTTCTACTCTAATCTTAATTATTTCCTTTCTTCTGCTGGTTTTAGGCTTTATGTGCTGTTCTTTTTCTAGCTCCTTTAGGTGTAAGGTTTTACCTGGCACCTTTAAATCCATCATCATGTTTAGTTGATGCCTGAGTGATTTTGCTACTTGAAAACCCATAGTGGATTTCTGTCACCTTTAGAATAAAATTGGAATTTTTGGCATTAATTCAAGGCTTTCTACAAACTGTCTCAAGCCTAACTTTTTAAGCTTTCTCTTTTCATTTCTCCTTATGCATTCCAAATTCTAGATATATCAGATTATTGATATTTCTTGGATAGAGCTTGTCATTTCTTTTCTTTCTAACTTTGTTTTTACTACTCCATCTAGGATATCCTTTCCTCATCCCTTCTGTCTGATAGCCATCAAGAATTCTTCAAGTATCAGTTCAAATGTCCTCTCCTTTCTAAGTTTCTCTAACATCCCTGCCCCTTTCTGTACTTCCCAGCAAACTGTGTGCATATTAATATTACATCCATAGTAGATCTCATTAATGTACATTTCTATTTTTTTCTGCTGTGTTATTAACTCTTTGAAGTCTAGGAACTTGCCACATTTACCTCTTTGTTCCTAGCATTCAGTACAATGCTTGTCACATGATAGAATTCTGGAGTTTATTGAAATGAGCTGAATTATCACTAAAACTGATAGTGTAGCCATCCCTCATTGAAATAGCTCAAGACAAAATGGTGAAGAAGTAAAAACTTGTTTTCATTGTCTTCTTTCTTCTTTTCAGACCTAACTTTCTTATCAGTCTAGTTCCAACATTGTTCTTATAGCTTTGATCAGTGTGAAGAGACCACAGTTGGACTTCTTTCAGAATAAAACAAACTGACGGCTTCAGAGAGGAGGGGGGTGGGGGAATGGGATAGGCTGGTGATGGGTAGTAAGGAGGGCACATATTGCATGGTGCACTGGGTGTTATACGCAACTAATGAATCATCGAACTTTACATCAAAAACCAGGGATGTACTGTATGGTGACTAACATAATATAATAAAAAAATATTATTATAAACAAAAAAGAATAATCTCCACAGTTTGTATACAACCTGAGGAAATGTAAAAGGAGGGGAGCCCAATACAAAGGTTATAAAAGCATAAAAAGGGCATGTCAGGGTTAATATTTTGGTGCTAAGATTGGATGAATGACCCTTAAGGGCCCCTGCCATATTATTCTTCTTACCTCTCTTCTTTCTTTGTCCTTAATGTCAGATGCAGATGCAAACTTCATCTCTTTACAGACTGTTACATTCAACAGCTCTCTCAGACTCTATATAGAATCTTTTCCTTTCTCCCTTTTGGAGAATTCTTCTTCTTCTTCTTTTTTTTCCTTCTAGATTTCTGATGCCTCATGGCAAATAGGTAAATTAATATGATCACTTGAGAACAGGAGGTGGTCATGGTCCACTAGCAGTTATCTGATCTTCAATAGCATCTGAAAATAGAAGAGATTAAACTCCAGGGCTGCATTTTTTCCCTTTGAAAAGCTGCCTACATATGCTTATTAAATGATTAAGGTGAGTTAATCATTTCACCCTGCAATCCCCAGTGTTATATTGTCTCATCCCAGGGGTCAGAAGGTTGTCCAGCAGAAGCAAAATCTTCACCTCAGGATCTTCTCTGTTTACGAATTTTATTTTTAAAGGTTTATTTATTTGTGAAACAGAGAGAGAGCATGAACACGCGAGTGTGGAGGGGGTGGGCAGAGGGAGAGGGAGAGAGAAACTCAATCAGATGCCATGCCCAGTGTGAAGCCTGCTGAGCCCCACTCAGGGCCTGATCTCAGGATCCTGAGATCAGGACTGGAGCCAAAACCAAGAGTTGGATGCTTAACTGACTGTGCCACCCAGGGACCCCTGAATTTTTTTTTTTTTAGTGCTATTTGGCAAAAGAAGAGCAACGAGAGAATAACAGGAAAACTGAATTATTTTTCTAACTGGGACAGGGCAAAAAGTAGTAGGGATGCTTCACACAGTTTGTGTTTTCCTATCCTTTGCCTTCTGTCTAGGCTTCTTTAACTCTTATATCCATCTTGTTCTATTGTTAGTTTTACCTCTCCTGCTCATGAGTTCTATCATCTTTATTTAAATATTTCTTAGTTAACTTTTGAATGATTCATTTATTCAGTCATTTATTTCAATAAAATTTAATTGAACATCTACCATATTAGTGAGGATGAGTAATTCTGTCATAACAAGAATCTCAGTAGCCCAGCACAGTGGTTTGTTTCTTGGTCACCTAAAGTCCAGTCTGAATGTTGCTGCTGAGACTGCTCACCTTATAAGGGTGTCAGGGATTTGATCTCTTCCATGTTATGGTACTGTCTTTGCTTCAGCCACATAGATAGAGAACCTTTGAAAGATTGCTTGGTATGTGTTATGGCCAGGTTTGGTAATGCTGTATATTACGTGCATTCACATTCTGTTGGATGGAACTTGGTCACATGCTTACATGTTCCAGGCTGGCAGTGGGCAGATGTATGAAGGTTGTGGGAAATCTCTTAATTGTATATCGAGAAAGGAGAGGAGAACTGATGAACACAATGCCAGACACTTTGCTAAGTATTGGAAATTAAAAAAAAAATGAGTAAGAAACAATTGTAATATGAGGAGCTCATTCCAGGATGCCAGACCCATATAAACAGAAAATTAAATATAATATGGCATTAATAGTTATTGAGTGTATACCTTCTTCCATGCACTATATTAAGCCCTTAATAAATTTATTCCTTACAATAGCCCCATGAGGTGTAGGTACTTTTATTATCCCTATTTCATAGATAAGGAAACCTATGCACAAGAGTTTAAGAAAGTTGCCTAGGGTCACGCTACGTATAAGTGACTGAACTAAGTTTCAAAACTAGGCAGTCTATTTTTAAAGTTTGAACACTTAATAATTACATTATACTACAATAAAGAGATGCACAGGAAGTTAGGGGACTACATGGGAGACCCAGCCTATTTCGGGATTAAGAAAAGGCTTTCTGTAGCAGACAATACCTGAACTGAGGTGTAATGGTGGAGTTGGAATTAATCCAGTTTTGGGGCAGGAAGAATTCCAGCAGAGGAAAAAGGGTGGATAAAGATAGAGCAGTGACAGATATCTTAGTGTATTTTTTTTTTAAGATTTTATTTATTTGACAGAAAGAGACACAGCAAGAGAGAGCACACAAGCAGGGGGAGAGGCAGGCAGAGGGAGAGGGAGAAGCAGGTTCCCAACTGAGCAGGGAGCCTGACGTGGGGTTCTATCCCAGGACCCTGGGATCATGACCTGAGCCGAAGGCAGACGCTTAACGACTGAGCCACCCAGGCACCCCTATCTTAGTGTATTTTAAGATCTATAGCTGTTTTGATGCCATAGGTCAAGATCCAGGCTGGAAGTTGGGAAAGACTAGCTGTGTAGCGATAGATGAGGCCAGGTCGTCAAAGGCATTTTATGCAGTACTAAGGAGCTCACCACTTATCCTAAGTGATAGCAGCTCTTGAAAAGTTTCATTTAGAAGATTTTAATAATCAAATTTACATTTTACTTACAATCCACTGGTGGCTGTGTGAAGGATGGTTTGGAGTGGACCAAAAGAGCTGGCTGAAGGATCATTTAAGAGGCTTTTAAAGTAGTCCAGGAAAGCCAAATTTTAATACACCTTGTTTTCTTTCTTATTACACAGAGAATGTAAAATAATAATAAATGGCTATCCCTTAGCATACCACTCATTTGTCCTCACAACAACCATGTAAAAGAAATATTGTTATTATCCCCATTTTACAGTTGAGGAGATTGAGGCACAGATTGTGTACATGAGTGGCTAGTAATTAATGGCACCAAAATTCAACCCTCTGTGGTCTGGCTCAAGGGCTGACCTCTAGTATATAGTGTATATACTAGTATGTAGTGTACAATTAACCCCTAGTATATAGTCTCCTTATATAAAGTAATGTTACAATTTGTTAAAGTTACAAAAAGCTGGATGTGTTACATGGGTAAGGAGGGAAAGGTGGGACTGGGAAGCAGAATCAGCAAGAAGTAAGCGAGTCAGAGGGTATAGGGACCTTCTCCCAAGGGGCAGAGAGCCCGAGTCTTGGAGACAAGATCAAATGGTCAGGTATGCTTCATTTTACAGAAGAAAAAACTTAGGCACAGAAAGATTAAATGACTCACCCAAGGTCCCATAACTAGTATCACACAAAGAGGATAAGAACTCAGGTGGTTATTTATGGAGTCCATATTGTATATCCGTATTGTATATCACCATGCATTGTTGCCTCTCTTTGTTCCACACCCAATAAGTTATTGAGAGTGAAAAGCATTTCCTAGAATATGAGGAAGTCTTGGGTCAATACAAAATTTAGGAAACCTACTTTCACAGTTATCAGTAAACACTTTCTATCAATGATAAAACAGGAGTAGCTGTAGAATATACATATTCTTGGTAAGAGTGGGAGCCATTTTTCACAGTTTGCTAATGAATTACTCCTCTCAGATATCATAATGTCTTTAAATACATATATTTATGTCTAATCTGGGGGTATATGGAAGTGTCCTAACTCAGAGGTCTCTTGGGGCTTCCTTGTGTTCATTTTCTACTATCCTGGGGGGGTATGCAGCCCCTAGTTCAGAGCCACCATAAACAGGGCTGACTATAGATTATGTGGGGGCCAGGGCAATGTGAAAATAGGGGCTCCTTGTTCAAAAATTGGTAAGGATTTCAAGATGGCAACAACACAAAACTAAACCAAGCTTGGGGATCTTCTGAGTATGGGGCCTTGTGTGGCTGCAGAGATCACACACCTATGAAATAGGCCCTGGTAGCACCCCTGTCCAACACTTAGCTCTGTGGTTCCTGAAGGCATTGTCTGGGGGTGCCTTGTTCTGTTGATCCCTAAATGCATGGTGTTTGTGTCTCCAAAATGATCATTCTGCTTACTGAGGGGCTCCTCATCTTTAAGACTTTCTCATTTTCCTTCATTGTCTAGGGATGTAGATGAGAATGACCCTGAGAGGATTCGGTTCTTTCTCCTGGAAGGCAGGCTGCCCATCTTAGATCCTGTCTCTCTGCCTCATGGTATCTTGGCACACAGTTAAGATGATGGGTGGAAGGAAAGACTGGAACTCAGTGGCCTTTGGGTTTTAAGAATATGATAAAGAGTGAGAAGAAAATGTATTTTCAATACATGTCACTATCACAGGGTAAGTGTCCAGAATATATACAGAACACCTGTAAAATCAATAAGAGAAAGACAACTCATTAAAAAGTAGGTAAAATACTTAAGCACTTCACTCAAGAGAGATTATGAATAGCCAGAAAACTTATGCACATTATAAACATTCTTTTATGTATATTTAATAACAGTAACAGCAGCAAAGACTAAGGAAAGGTTTAACATCAAAACAATTAAGAACATAGCTTCCAAAAAAACATTTTCTTTAAAAAGAAGTTAAAAAAACCAGTAAATTTTTGTATAAAAAACACCTACCCTCCTCCAATGTGAGTTGCATGATAAGATGAAAGCATGCAAAATTGATTTAGAAACCACCCGTGTAGCATAAATATCCCTTTAATCACTGTGTTGGTCAAAATATTTAATTGTGGCACTTTATTCTTCCATTTCAATGTAAGAAAAACATGATTTTACTGATGACACTTATGCTCTCATATTACAATGGGGGCGGCAGATGTCTGCACTTAATCTGAGAAATTATTTGCGTTTCAGTATCACAAATACCCTTCATAGTAATTGATAACAGACTGTTTAAGTGGACCCTTTCACCTCTCTGACAAATTCACCCAAATCAGTAATACATAACCATCTACAAACTGAGATGCCATATGCTCCATGTAGCTTTCCATTTGGGGCTGGACACTAACTAGTCAAGATTTATTAGGCCCACATCGTTTACTGAGTCTACCATTTCTTTATTATTTATGCTTTACCAGCCCTGAAGAATAGGGCTTGACTGCATCTCCCATTTTGAAGGGAAGGCAGTGAGAGGCAAGGTAATTTGCTAAAAGTGGAAGAGTGTGGTGGTGACAGGCCTGAGATTAGAGCCCACAGTCCCAGGGGGGTAATTTGGATTCCACTGCCTCTGTGAGTGGATACTGGCTCTGTGTGTTCATCACACACTCTCATTGAGGTTGCTGAAGCATTTCATGAACAGAAATCTTTTTCCTACTGGGTCTCTCTGGCCCTTCCAGGATGTATTGTACGACTTAGCACCTATATTGCTCTTATATGTTTCTATTTCCTTCTTTAAATGTTCCATTTGTGTAAAGGAGTTGAGTCCCTAATAAAATTGTGAGTGCCTTAACATCAAGAAACATGTTTTTTTAAATTTCTTTTGGTATGCTCTCTCTTTATCAGCACAGTGTTAGGCATGTTTGGTAAACCCTCAAAATAAATAAGGTTATTGTTCTCTGATCACTTTGTAAATTAGGTGACCAAAACACAGGATTCCAATTTGCTTTACAAAATTAAATTTTGCTTTTATCACAAGGGATCTGTGTTTGGGCTGCTTTTGAAATAGGACTATTTTTAAGACAATTCAATTTTGACATAATTTCATGTGTATGCACTCAGCAGGGGTGGTATGTGGAGTAATCAACTTAGGGGATCATTTGATCCTGTAAAAAAAATTACAGAAAATGTGCTCTGTGCTCTCCATGAATATTTGCTTGGGAAGCTGAAATTTTGTAAAGTACCATCATCCCTTGTCAGTTCTAATGTTAGATTTCTTATTTAACTAAATATGTCTGGCCTATATGACTTCCAGATTTGAAAGGAAAATGAAGGAAAGGACAAGGGAATTGAACTGCTTACCCATGGATGGTGGGAATAAATGTGAAAAATACTAATCTTGAGTTTGAATTATTTAAAAAAAAATGATTAGTCATGTAAGATGATCTCTGTCCTTCCTTGTTTTGGTTTCTTCTTTTCCCCTTCAAGCCTTTCAAGTATTTCATTTTGTTTGGTTTGGAAACTCCTAAGTATCAAATCCATCAACCCCAGCCTGACAAATTGCGCAGCTTTCCCAGGCAGGGCTGATATGCACCAGTTCCCACTGATCGACATAGCACTTGGCATCCATAGTGAGTTGTCAGTCTCTGTACCATATTGGTTGTTAAAGATTTTGACTACAATCCATCCCCTCTCATACATGATATAGGCTGAAGACATATTTGGGTTCTCTTCTATCACGTTGTTCTCGCTGAACCTTTCTCTTCAGCTCTACTTTGGATTTCCAAAGTTGAAGATTAACAGGCTGTAGTGGACCTTTGTTATTTTTGCTTGCCCAGCGTCTACTGATCATGCTTCTGTTAACAAGACTCAGATTTTGTTTGGGGCTCATTCCTCCTCCTCTCAGCCTGTGAGGTCCCAGTAGAACTGACTCCATTCCCAACATGTGTTCCAGACCTGGCCCCGTTGGTTCAGTGTGATGTGATCCCCTCACGCTTATTAGATGCTCTGAATTATTTCCTGGGACCACTGGCCCAAAAGTATATCTTCACTTTCATTGCTCTTGGAGTTTAAGGATGGAGAGTCTGGGGCTGCTGCAGCCAACATGGTGAAAGTGGAGTCTGAGAGGATGGAATCAGCACAGAGGCCCAGAACCAGATAATGGAGAGCGAACAAACCTAGTCCTTAGATATTGGTTGAAGCTCTGTATCCAGGTGCTCCTAAAGCCAGTTCTACATTTGTTTTTGTTTGTTTGTTTTTAAAGTACAGGGAGTCCCCACTTACCTCTTCCCCCATGCCTTCCTTCAACCTCCTCCGTCATTATCTTTCATGTACCCAGAGTAGTACATTTGTTGTAATGGATGAACCTACATTGACACATCATTATCACCCAAAATTCATAGTTTACTTTAGGGTTCACTCTTTGTGTTGTGCACTCTATAGGTTTTGATAAATGTGTAATGACATGTATCCACATTATAGTATTGTACAGAATAGTTTCACTGCCCTAAAAATCCTTTGTGATCCCCTATTCATCCCTCCCTTACTCCTAACGCTTGGTAACCAGTGATCTTTTTACTCTCACCATAGTTTTGGCTTTTCCAGAATACCATGTAGTTGGAATCATATAGTATGTAGCTTTTTCAGATTGGCTTCTTTCACTTAGTAATATATATTTAAGTCTTTTCCTCCATGTCTTTTTGTGGCTTGATAGCTAACTTCCTTTTACCACTGAATAATATTCCATTATTTGAATGTACCACAGTTTGTTTATCCATTCATTTACTGAAGGGTAACTTGGTTGTTTTCCAAGTTATGAATAAAGTTATGAATAAAGCAGTTATAAACATTTGTGTGTAGGTTTTTGTGTGGTCATAAGTCCCCTGGAATTTTTAGACATAAAGTTCCTCCTTTGCTTCAACCATTTTGGATTAGGTTTTTGCTTATAAGCAAGTAGAAGATACTAATGATATGGAGAGGCAGGATAATAAACTGTCCAAGATGTTCTTGATGTTCTTTCTGCCTTACCTCATTTCAGGCCCCCAATCTTAATCTTTTTTTTTAAAGATTTTATTTATTTATTTATTTGAGAGTGAGAGAGCATGGGGGCGGTGGGGGAGAAGAAGAGGGAGAAACAGGCCCCCTGCTGAGGAGGGAGCCCTTTATGGGCCTTAATCTTTTTATCCTCCCTTTTATTAAGTCAATAAGGAAGTGTAATCTACATACTGTTACTGTCATCTTTAAACTCATTATTCTAACAGTCTCCAAAACTGTTCTCTCGGTCTTCAGTCTTATTTTCCTTGCAATCTTTCTTGTACCATGCAGTCAGAGGGATTGTTCTGATTTGTGAAATATATCACTCTTCTGCTTATCTATGCCCCTCTAGCCCATGTTATACTGCTGTTCTTGGGGTAAAAATCCAGTTACCAACCATGGCCCATAGGCCCTTGGATAATCTAGTCCCCCCGCCTTTTTTTAAATTTAAATTCAGTTAGCCAAGATATAGTACATCATTAGTTTTGATATAATGTTCAATGATTCATTAGTTGAATATAACACCCAGTGCCCATCATTTCATGTGCCCTCTTTAATTCCCATCACTCAGTTACCCCATTCCCCCACCCACCTTCCTTTCTAAAACCCTGAGTTTGTTTCCCAGAGTCAAGAGTCTCATATGATTTGTCTCCCTCTGTGATTTCTTCCCATTCAGTCTTCCCTCCCTTCCCCTACTGCTCTCTGCACTATCCCTTATGTTCCACATGTGAGTGAAACCATATGATAATTGTATTTCTCTGATTGACTTATTTCACTTAGCATAATACCCTCCAGTTCTATCCATGTCGATGTAAATGGTAGATACTCATCCTTTCTGATGGCTGAGTAATATTCCATTGTATATATGGACCACATCTTCTTTATCCATTCATCTGTTGAAGGGTATCTCAGCTCCTTCTGCAGTTTGGCTGTTGTGGACATTGCTGCTATGAACATTGTGGTACAGGTGCCCCTTCTTTTCACTACATCTGTATCTTTGGGGTAAATACCCAGTAGTGCAATTGTTCAGTTGTAAGGTAGCTCTATTTTTAACGTCCTAAGGAACCTCCATACTGTTTTCCAGAGTGGCTATACCAGCTTGCATTCCCACCAACAGTGTAAGAGTGTTCCCCTTTCTCTGCATCCTTGCCAACATTTGTTCCCTGTCTTGTTAATTTTTGCCATTCTGACTGGTTTAAGGTGGTATCTCATTGTGGTTTTGATTTGTATTTCCCCGATGCCAAGTGATGTGGAGCATTTTTTTCATGTGTCTGTTGGCCATGTATATGTCTTCTTTGGAGAAATGCTTGTTCATGTCTTCTGCCTATTTCTTGACTGGATTATTTACTTTTTGGGTGTTGAGTTTGAGAAGTTCTTTATAGATCTTAGACACCAGCCCTTTATCTGTAATGTCATTTGCAAATATCTTCTCCCATTCCATAGGTGGCCTTTTAGTTTTGTTGATTTTTCCTTTGCTGTGCAGAAGCTTTTTAGTCCCTTTCTCTCAGCACTTTTCTCTCGTTTCTTCTGTCAATTCCATGACAGTTGTGGTACCACTAAGTCTTTGTATATGCTGTTATCTTTGCCTTGAAGACATGTACCTGTGCCCCTTCTCCCCTTTTGGCCAACTCTCACTCATCCTTCACTTCTCAATTCCGATGTTACATCTTTCAGAAGGCCTTCCCTGATTCCTTACTCTGAGTTAGGTCTCTCTACTGTAAGTATCTCATAATGTATCTACTTAGCATTCAGTAGCACAATGAATTATCAAGATAGCCCAGCAGCTCTGGAGACAACCTCTGATGTGAAACACTTCCTGAAACCAAGTCTCTAACTCACAAATGCATGGGTAGGTGGGTGGGTGAGGAGCTGGGTTGAGAGTCCCAGATCTATTATAGGCAAGTGGGGGACAAAATAGGTGCCATCAGAACTGGGGGGAGGTAAAGAAGAGGAGAAGAATATGAAATAGCATGGAGGGATGGAGGAAGGCAAACTTAATAACTAGGTACTTTTCTGCATCTCTCTGGGAAGTGTGTTCATCCTGTGAGATATACATGATTCTCTTCATTTTCCAGAAGAGGTTGGGAGATGTATGAAAATTTTGCAAGTCTAACAAGCAATTAGCAAGAGGCAGAGTTGATAGGATTGCCAGATTTAGGAAGTAAAACCACAGGATGCCTAGTTAAATTTGAATTTCAGATAAACAACAAATACTTTTTTGGTGTAAGTACGTCCTAATTATTGATTGTTTATCTGAAATTCACATTTAACTGGGTGTCCAGTATTTCATTGAGCAACTCTAAAAGGTAGAGCAGTCTCTACTATAGTAATGGCAGATAACTTCACAGGTAGGATAAACTAACCATGCTAGTCTAATCAGTGGTTGAGAATATTGAATCTGAGAAAGCAGTGGGCCGACCTATAGTATCAAAGTGACAAAGGAACTGTGCAATTCTCATATCCTTAGTGTCAGTAAAAATGTCCTGTCAAAAAACCACTAGGTGATATGTTTCCAGAAAGATCACACATTTTGACCTGCATCACAATTATAGGAGTTTTAAGAAACAGCCTTATATCCTTTTGGAACAAACTGAGATGTCAGTTAATCTGAAATTGATTTCCCAAGGAAGTATCCCAAAATATGGAAAATTTTTTGAAAAGATGCTCATAATTTATAAGCATATATCCTCACAAAAGTGGAAATAACACTGGAAAGATGATTATATCTACTCCTTGGACTGTTTTGCAGTTGTGATGACAAAGGTTCATTAATAACATGAAAATTACAACAAGGTAGGATACATAACCGTATATACAGAATGATCACAGCTGTTTGAAAGGGAAAAAAAAATGAAAGAATGAAAACTTGAGGAAAGATTGACACGAATAACCCCAAATGTTGAAAGTCTTTTCTGTGGGTGGTGATAAGAGATCTGTTCCCTTTTTTCAATTTTTCTGTATTTTTCAAAACTTTAATCAATGGTGTATATTACTCGTGTAGTGAAAACTGTCAGTGTTTTATTTTAAAAGAGTGCAAGTGGATACTGTTATTAGTTATTTGTCATTATATCTGTTTTCCACAGTAGATATAAACTTTTAGCATTGTATTTGGCATATAGTAGACATTCAATAAATAATTAGTGAATGGATGAGGACTGGTAGTATGGCTGTATTCTTTGTTATTGTTTTTGCTATATGCAATTAAAGAGAGTTGAATGAATGGGAGATTTTAGCTCTTGGTGGTTTTAGACAAGCCTCCTAGACTTTCTGGGACTGTCTTTCCCCACTCGTAAATTCAAGGCTTGTACTCTGATTTCTGTGGTGGTCTCCAGAAGCTGAAAAATGTTGTAATTATTTGATTATACAAGGTTCAGACTGTCAGGCAGCAAGGGTGGCAGCCAGTTCCTGATCTCAAAATTCCAGGCCATTTCTTATCTTTAGATGTCTCTACTTTAGGATCAGGCAAGCCTTTATGATGGACTATTTTATAAGACTTCAGAACTGCCTAGTTGTACGGGGATCACTCACAATTAAATCCACTGCTTTCTGTATTTCAAAGATTTTATTTTATTTTATTTTTTTAAAGATTTTATTTATTTATTCGGTAGAGATAGAGACAGCCAGTGAGAGAGGGAACACAAGCAGGGGGAGTGGAAGAGGAAGAAGCAGGCTCATAGCGGAGGAGCCTGACGTGGGGCTCGATCCCAGAACGCCGGGATCACACCCTGAGCCAAAGGCAGACGCTTAACTGCTGTGCCACCCAGGCGCCCCTCAAAGATTTTATTTTACATCACTCCTATGCTTTCTGAATTATTGCTTTGTCCGGTAAGGGTAGCAGCATCTGGCCTATTTTAAAATTGGTGGCAGTTGTCAGCTGCTCTCTAGAGTTGGCTAGACTGTTGTACCTGTACTATATCAGAGAAATGGATGTTGAGTTGACTAGTTTCTTCTTTTGTTACAAGTGTTATTTTGCATTTGGACACTCAAAGAGGTATTTCATATAAAAACAAATTACCAAGAAAAAAGAGAAACTCATACCCTTTATGTTCAGGATTTTGTTTACCCTTTTAAGGCACATTCATAGGTAAACTGGAAATGTACTCAGCTGAGCTGATTACATTAGGGAGTCCATTTCTGGGTTCAACAATTTTTATGGTGGGTAAGGCTTTCTTATTTTTAAGATTGTTGATGCCACTCTCAAAAAATTGTTTTCCAACTCTTTGCTTATAATAAGAGATGGTTAGCAGTTATTTACCACCTTAGGTCAACAGCCTTTAAAATATTTTCTTTGTTTTTAATATATAATATTCTTTTTATCTTTTCCTAAAAACTTCCTGGTTTCCTTGACAGAAATAATTTCAATTTTTATGTGGATAGTTTATTTTCAGGAAAATGAGAATGCTCCCAAACCTGGGTAAGATAATTCTACTTACAACAGTAATCAGCTAAAAATGACATTGGTCCAAGATTAAGTCTGTTGTGGAAGTACAAGGAATGTTGTGTTACCAAAGCAACATGTTGTAGCTTCCTCCATAGGCTCCCAGGGTTTACTCCCTAGTTCCTCTAAGAGAGGTTCAAACAGAGATAAAGACATAGCAGTAAAGTAATAAATTCGTGAAAAAAATCCAAATATACAAAGTAAGGAAAATTTTTATCTTTAGCCATAAATTTAAAACATCTGTGCTTGGGGCACCTGGGTGGCTCAGTTGGTTAAGCATCTGCCTTTGGCTCAGGTCATGATCCCAAGCCCCATGTTGGGCTGAATGGGGAGGCTGCTTCTCCTTCTCCTCCCTGGTAGTGCTCTCTCTTGCTATCTCCGTCACTATCTCTGTCTCTCTCTCTCAAATAAATAAATAAAATCTTAAAAAAAAATCTGTCTATAACATACAAACACAAATGCACATGAAAAACCAGCAATAGTTGGATCCTATAAAAGAACGCCCTGTTTTTTGAAACGTTGCTTCAACATCAATTTGCTCCCTCCAATTAGTACCTAACTCTCTAATGTGTTTGGCTTTTTCCCTTCACAAAAGTTTATTGATTTTTTTACAAACATTCCATTATTTCAGAAAAAGAGAATATCAGATATTGAATAGCATAAACATTCATATAACTGGATACTTGGCTATTCCAGTCCTTCCTCTCCAGCTATTGGGTTTTGACTGTAATTGTTAGAAACTGAATATAAAGGAAGAGGAGGCATCAATATCTATTGCAGGAACAGTTTCTTCCAATCTCCTCACTCTCAAATTGAGGGGAAAAAATAAAAATGAAAGACCCCATTTCTGCCTTCTCTAATAAGGATGTGGATGTTGAATTTAAATTTATCCATTGGAGGAGGAATAGTTGGCTTGAGAGGATTTGAAGAATGAGGTGGGAAGACATTTCTCAGTTCAGTGAAGGCCCGCAATTCCATAGGCTTTATGGGAAAAATATGGAATGAGATAATGTGTTCTTCAATAGGCCAGGAGGTAGGTCAGTAATTTATGCACATATTTATAATCATTTCTTTGTTCTGTGACTTTGGGACATAATTCCAGTTCATGTCTTAGCTCTAAGTGTCCCAACCGTAGATAAGGCAAGCCTTTTATGAGAGAATATTTTATGAGACTTCAGAATTGTACAAGAATTGTACAGGGATCACTTATATTAAATATGGTCACAAGCTATCTTTTTATGCTCTCACCTTTCTCCCTGATCTCCTCTGAATTCTAGACTCTAGCACTGTTCTACTTGAAAGTCTATAAATATATCATGTGGTTCCATCCTTTTATGCTTTGCATATATGGTTCACCATCCCACTGTCTTCACTCCCCCATCTCCAAATCATGCTTGAAGACATGGTTGGAATGTCATTTCTCTTTGAGGTCTTTTCAGATACTTTCAGGAAGAAATAACTGCATCCAATCTGTGACCCCACTGCAATTTAAAAATTCTCTTTAGAGAGCACTCATTATATTTTAGGTAGATATTTTTATCTGTCTTGTCCACTAGACTGTGAGCTCCTTGAGAACATGCTAATATGTTAATCCACCTTGTTTCATAAAACACTGGATACAAAGTAGTCAACTAACTTTTTTATCTTCCATTTCCTTTCTGCCTGTATGTGGCAGGATAGGATTTTTCCCCCCTTCTTCTTTGTTAACTGCAGTAAAGAAACAGTGACTTTGCGTAATATATATCCAACTTGAGCTATAAGAGGCTGTCAATATTAGCAAGATAAAGATTTGTCTTGTTCAATTCTGAAAGATGTAGAAGATCTAAGCTTTCTCTTTTGGTGAACTGTAGGGTTCTTTTCCTGCCTGACAAGGACAGAGCTTTGACTGGCATTCATGGTTTCAAGGACATTGCAAAATATTTGTGAGATGAAAACAAGACAAAAGTTTTGGGGAATTGAGGGAAATGGCAGGGATCCATAGAAAGCGGGAATTCTTGGATTTTTTTTCCGATGAGATCCTCATATGGAGAGAAATATGACTTAGAGAAAAGATTGAATAGATTCTTTCTAGTATCTTCAGAACATTGTTTGTTCATGGTTATCTAAAAGGGGATTGTTTTAATGCACTATGATTTATATGGGAGTCTGAGAGTCTCTCTTAATGGTGTCTTTTCCTCTTCTTTTCCTTGTCCCCACCACATGCAGTTCCTGGCTCTGTCTTTTCCATTCCCTTCCCTACCCCTGGACTCTCAACTCCCATCTTCAAGGCTCAACCCTCACTTAGTGGAAGGAGATCACTTCTGTGCTATAAGAAATAAGCATAGGTGCAGTCTGTGTGAACTGGTGTCCCCTCACCTGCCCCCCCCCCCCAATTCTCCTAGCACCAGGGGTTAAAATTTCCACCTGTCCAATGAAAAGGGGCCTTGGAGTCAGAATGTAAGGGGTGTTATAGAAAGTAAAGTATTATTTTTTGCACATTTATGCTTGTGGACTATGAAGCATCCTTGCCAACTTTCCAACATTTATTTCTTTTTGGATTACAAAGCAAACATGTCCATTATATACATGTTAAGAATATAGAAAAACATTAAAAAAGCTCATTAATAATTCTATTATTACTACCACTGTAGTGGGTTCTGTGAAGCTGTGTGTGTGTAGTGGAAAGCTTGATTCTTACCCTTTGTGGAATCAGTTAACCGCTTGTCAGAAAGATAGATGTGAAAAAGATGAAAATATTTTAAAAAGAAATATGTAACTACACACAAACAGTTTCAGTAAAACAGATTGATTTATTTCTTAGGAATAGGTTAAGATTTGGGGGAAAAGAAATCTATCTTTTTTTCAGGTCCTCCAGTGACATTTAGTACTTTACTTATTATATCTTTGAAGTTCCTGCATTGAGTCACACACTCAGAAATCTAATCAACTGAAATACTGTGTGGCTTTATAAAGAAAATGAAAAATCTCTTTTTTTCTAGGCCAACTGTAGGAATCACCCCTTCTCTTTTTGCCCCAATCTGCCTTCCCAATAGCACTGTTTGAGACTGGGCATGAAGAATGATTGGGAAGACAAGCCCCTCTGTGGTACTGACAGGAAGTGAGTAAATACAGTGGTCTTTCATCTTACAAAAATAAATAACATTTCCTCATTCCCTCACCTTGGTTTAGGCTTGATTGAGCATGAAAGGGAGAATTTTCTTCCTCCTTTCAGAGTAGCATTTATGAACCTCTAAATGGAAGTCCCTCTATCTGCTTCTTCTCTCGCTTCCATATCCTCAGGGTGTACTACATGGACCATGGACTGCCAAGCGGGAGATGCAGATCCTATTTCTGGCACTGCCCCCTGGCTTGCTGTGTGACCTGGTATAAATCACTTACATCTCTCCATTTCCCCCATGGCAAGACAGCTGCTGAAACATTCACTACTGCCTCCAATGTCACAGCCACTCTTTTGCTACAGGCTTGAGAACAGGACAGAGTTGTGTCACTTGTCAGAGGAATCAGGCAGTCAGTTACTCATTTTTTCTGATATGATTGAATCGCTCTGGATAAATCCACCAGAGGCTCAGAAGCAGATGGTGTGATTTTTCACTTTACCCAATTAAAAAATTGAAAAAAAATTCTCAAAACCTACAAAACATCCACAAGAACCTCAGTTAAAGTTTTGGGAAGTTTTAAGAATTAGATGTTTGGTCCTCCCTGGAATGAATATATATATATATATATTTGCTGATTAGAATCAACCAAGGAACTTTAACAAGAACACAAATCCCCATATTCCAAATGAAATGTATTTTTTATTCAGGAGGCCTGGGCATCTGCCTTCTGAGGAAACTCCTCAGGAAGTCTGATGATCAGTTTGGTTAGGGGACCATGGATCAAGTCCACTAAATTGGACACGTATGTTCTCTTTCAGCATGTTTAAATACTTCCAGGTTTGGGGAAATCACTACTTATATAGAGAGAGTAAATTCTATTTTGGGATTGTTTGGGAAATTACTATTATCTCCTTTGGTTAGGAATTGAGGTATTCCTACCTCAGTTGCTGCTACCACTCGTAAATATTAATACTTATTGAGTAGTTTCTATATATCAGATACTCTTTTAAAGAGTGACCAACCATCCCAGTGTGCTTGGTACTATCAGAGTTTATCGTTATCTTTTTATTTATTTATTTTTTTAATGATTTTTTATTATGTTAGTCACCATACAGTACATCCCCGGTTTCCGACGTAAGGCTCAACGATTCATTAGTTGTGTATAACACCCAGTGCACCATGCAATACGTGCCCTCCTTACTACCCATCACCGGCCTATCCCATTCCCCCACCCTCTCCCCTCTGAGGCCCTCAGTTTGTTTCTCATAGTCCATAGTCTGTCATGTTTCATTCCCCCTTCTGATTCCCCCCCTTTCTTTATCCCTTTCTCCCCCTACTGATCATCCTAGTTCTTATGTTCCATAGATGAGAGAAATCATATGATAGTTGTCTTTCTCTGCTTGACTTATTTCACTTAGCATTATCTCCTCCAGTGCCGTCCATGTTGTAGCAAATGTTGAGAACTCGTTCTTTCTGATAGCTGAGTAATATTCCATTGTATATATGGACCACAACTTCTTAATCCAGTCCTCTGTTGAAGGACATCTCGGCTCCTTCCACGATTTAGCTATTGTGGACATTGCTGCTATGAACATTGGGGTGCATATGGCCCTTCTCTCCACTACGTCTGTATCTTTGGGGTAAACACCCAGTAGTGCAATGGCTGGATCATAGGGTAGCTCAATTTTTAACTTTTTAAGGGACCACCAAACTGTTTTCCAGAGTGGCTGTACCAACTTGCATTCCCACCAACAACGTAGGAGGGATCCCCTTTCTCCACATCCTCTCCAACAATTGTTGTTTCTTGCCTTGTCTATTTTTGCCATTCTAACTGGCGTAAGGTGGTATCTCGGTGTGGTTTTGATATGAATTTCCTTGATGGCTAATGATTTTGAACATTTTCTCATGTGTCTGTTAGCCATTTGTATGTCTTCATTGGAAAAGTATCTGTTCATATCTTCTGCCCATTTTTTGATTTATTTGTTTCTCGTGTATTGAGTTTGAGAAGTTCATTGTAGATCTTGGATACCAGTCCTTTATCTGTAGTGTCATTTGCAAATATCTTCTCCCATTCCGTGGGCTGCCTCTTAGTTTTTCTGACTGTTTCCTTGGCTGTGCAGAAACTTTTAATCTTGATGAAGTCCCATAAATTCATTTTATCTTTTGTTTCTCTTGCCTTTGGGGATGTGTCATGAAAAAGGTTGCTTTGGCCGATGTCGTAGAGGTTGTTGCCTATGTTCTCCTCTAGAATTTTGATGGATTCCTGTCTCACATTGAGGTCTTTCATCCATTTGGAGTTTATCTTTGTGTATGGTGTGAGAGAGTGGTCAAGTTTCATTCTTTTGCATGTAGCTGTCCAATTTTCCCAGCACCATTTATTGAAGAGACTGTCTTTTTCCCACCGGATGTTTTTTCCTGCTTTATCAAATATTAGTTGCCCAAAGAGCCGAGGGTCCATTACTGGGCTCTCTATTCTGTTCCATTGGTCTATGTGTCTGTTTTTGTGCCAGTACCATGCTGTCTTTGTGATCACAGCTTTGTAGTACAGCTCGAAATCCGGCATTGTGATGCCCCCAGCTTTGTTTTTCCTTTTCAACAGTTCCTTGGAGATTCGGGGCCTTTTCTGGTTCCATACAAATTTAAGGACTATTTGTTCCAGTTCTTTGAAAAATGTCCTCGGTATTTTGATCGGGATAGCATTGAAAGTGTAGATTGCTCTGGGTAGCATGGACATTTTAACTATGTTAATTCTTCCGATCCATGAGCATGGAATATCTTTCCATCTTTTTATGTCTTCCTCAATGTCTTTCAAGAGTGATTTAGAGTTTCTAGAATAAAGGTCCTTTACGTCTCTGGTTAAGTTAATTCCAAGGTAACGTATGGTTTTTGGTGCTATTGTAAATGGGATGGATTCCCTAATTTCTCTTTCTTCGGTCTCGTTATTCGTGTACAGAAATGCAACTGATTTCTGAGCATTGATTTTGTATCCCGCCACGTTACTGAATTGCTCTATAACTTCTAATAGTTTGGGAGTGGCTTCTTTTGGGTTTTCCATATAGAGTATCATGTCATCTGTGAAGAGAGACATTTTGACTTCTTACTTTGCCGATTTGAATACCTTTGATCCCTTTTTGTCGCCTGATTGCTGTTGCAAGGACTTCTAGTACTATGTTGAATAATAGTGGCGAGAGTGGGCATCCTTGTCGAGTTCCTGATCTTAAGGGAAAGGCTTCCAGCTTTTCCCCATTGAGAATAATATTTGCAGTAGGCTTTTCATAGATGGCTTTTATGAGATTGAGAAATGTACCTTCTATTCCTACACTCTGAAGGGTTTTAATCAGGAAAGGATGCTGTATTTTGTCAAATGCTTTTTCGGCATCGATTGAGAGGATCATATGGTTCCTGAGTCTTTTCTTGTTGATGTGATGTATCACGCTGATTGATTTGCGAATATTGAACCACGCTTGCATCCCAGGTATGAATCCCACTTGATCGTGATGGATAATCCTTTTAATGTACTGTTGGATTCTATTAGCAAGTATCTTGTTGAGGATTTTGGCATCCATATTCATTAGGGAAATCGGTCTGTAATTCTCCTTTTGAGGGGGTCTTTGCCTGGTTTGGGGATGAAGGTAATATTGGCCTCATAGAATGAGTTTGGTAGCTTTCCTTCTGTTTCTATTTTTTGAAATAGCTTTAGGAGAATAGGTATTATTCTTCTTTGAATGTTTGGTAGAATTCCCCAGGAAAACCATCCGGGCCTGGAATTTTCTTATTTGGAAGGTTGTTTATCACTGACTCA
The DNA here is from genome assembly GCF_023065955.2 of Ursus arctos. Taxonomy (NCBI): domain Eukaryota; kingdom Metazoa; phylum Chordata; class Mammalia; order Carnivora; family Ursidae; genus Ursus; species Ursus arctos. The sequence goes on from NW_026623095.1 coordinate 93,805, forward strand.
ATTTCTTCATAATTAATTGGCCTGTTTAAGAAATCAATTTCTTCCTGTTTCAATCTTGGTAGTTTATAGGTTTCCAGGAAGGATTCCATGTCTTCCAGATTGCTTAGTTAATTAGCATATAGCTGTTGATAAAAATTTCTAATAATCCTTCCAATTTCAATGGTGTTCGTCGTGACCTCTCCTTTTTCATTCATAATTTTAATAATCTGGGTCCTTTCTCTTTTCTTTTGGATAAGTGTTGCCAGTGGTCTGTCAATTTTATTGATTCTCTCAAAGAACCAGCTTCTAGTCCTGTTGATCTGCTCTACTGTACTTCTGGTTTCTGCTTGATTGATTTCAGCTCTAATTTTGGTCAACTGCTTCCTCGTGCGTGGATTAGGCCTGTCCCTCTGTTGCTGTTCCAGCTTCTTGAGGTGAGAATATAAAAACTGCATTTCAGATTTTTCTATTCTTTTGAGTGAGGCTTGGATGGCTATGTATTTCCCCCTTAGGACTGCCTTTGCAGTATCCCATAGGTTTTGGACTGTTGTATTTTCATTCTCATTGGTCTCCATAAATTGTTTAATTTGATTTTTGATTTCCTGGTTTATCGAGTCATTCCTGAGCAGGATGGTTCTTAGTCTCCAAGTGTTTGAGTTTCTTCCAAATTTTTCCTTGTGGTTGACTTCCAATTTCAGAGCATTGTGGTCTGAGAATATGCAGGGGATAATTTCAATCTTTTGGTATCGGTTGAGACCTGTTTTGTGTCCCAGAACATGGTCTATTCTTGAGAATGTTCCATGGGCATTAGAATAGAATGAGTATTCTTTGGTTCTGGGGTGTAGTGTTCTATATATGAGGTCCAACTCGTCGAGTATGGCATTCAAAGCCTTTGATTCTTTGCTTAGTTTTTGCCAGGGTGTTCTGTCTATTTCTGATAGTGGAGTGTTGAGGTCCCCTACTATTAATGTATTTTTATTTATATGTCTCTTTATTCCGGTTAAGAATTGGCTTGTGTATCTTGCTGCTCCCCTGTTGGGGGCATATATATTTATAATTGTCATATCCACTTGTTGAATACTTCCTTTAAGAATAATATAGTGCCCTTCTGCATCTCTAACTATAGTGTGTAGTTTAAAATCCAATTTATCTGATATGAGAATTGCTACCCCAGCTTTCTTTTGAGGTCCATTTGCGTGAAAGATGGTACTCCATCCCCTTACTCTCAGTCTGAATGCATCTTTGGGTTCAAAATGAGTCTCTTGTAGACAGCAAATGGATGGGTCATTTCTTTTTATCCAATCTGCAACCCTGTGGTGTTTTATGGGAGAATTTAAGCCATTAATATTAAGACTGAGTACTGAGAGATATGCTTTTAATGATGCCATGTTGCCAGTAAAAACTTTGTTTGTATTGGCTGTGACTTTCTGTTCTTTATCACTCTTGGGGCCTTTTTACTTTTATAGAACCCCCCGTAATACCTCCTGTAGGGCTGGTTTCATGGTTACGAAATTGGTTAGTGACTGGCGATTCTGGAATGTCTTTATTTCTCCATCAATTCTGAATGACATCCTTGCTGGATAAAGGATCCTTGGCTGCATGTTTTTCTCTGAAAGAGCTTTAAATATGCTCCCCCAACCTTTTCTCTCATTCCAGGTCTGTGTAAACAGGTCTGACGTAATTCTGATGCCTTTGCCTTGGTACGGGAGAAATTTCTTTGCCCTGGCCGCTTTCAATACTGTATCCTTGCATCTAATATTTGCGAAATGCACTATGACGTGATGTGGCGTAGGTTTGTCTTGGTTGAGCTTGGGAGGGGTCCTCTCTGCCTCTTGGACACGAATGTTTGTTTTCCTCGCTAGATTAGGGAAGTTTTCAGCTACAATTTGTTCAAATATCTCTTCTAGACCTCTGTTTTTCTCCACCCCCTCGGGGATGCCGATGATTCTAACATTGGATCGTTTCATTGAGTCAGTAATCTCCCGTAACCTACATTCGTGGGCTTGGATTTTTTTAAGAGCAGCTTCTATTTTGGTTTTTTCCTCTATTAACCCATCCTCCAATTCACTAATACATTCCTCTGCTTTGGTGACCCTGGCTGTTAGAGCCTCTAGTTTTGCCTGCATTTGGCTCATAGAATTTTTAATTTCTGTCAGATTCGCTCTCATTTCTGTCCTTAGGGATTCTATATTCTCAGTAACCTTTTCATTAATAGTTTTTTCAATTCTACTCATCATTTTGACCATCGTTACTCTGAATTCCATTTCTGATAATTTGGTTACATCCATATCCATTATTTCTGTGGCAGAGGCCACAGACTCACTGTCTTTTCTTTGCTGGGCCGGGGGCCTCTCCTTCTTGTCATTCTGATGAGGAGATGTTGCGGGGTTGTCCAGAGCCCAAATTATTGACTGGGTCCCAGGCCGTGCCCCTTGTTTTATAGGGATCTTAGGGATGTGGGCTTCTTCTTTAAAGATTTTATTTATTTATTTATGTGGCAGCCAACCAGCGAGAGAGGGAACAGAAGCAGGGGAGTGGGAGAGGAAGAAGCAGGCTCCCAGCGGAGGAGCCCGATGAAGGACTCCTTTCCCGAATGCCGGGATCACGCCCTAAGCCGAAGACAGGCGCTCAATGACTGCGCCACCCAGGTGCCCGGGTTGTGGGCTTCTTGATTTTTCAGCCTCCCTCCTGGGGGAGGGGCCTGCCGCGCCGATACTCAGGCAACCCTGTTTGGGTAGAGTCTCTGCGTCCCCTGGGAGGGGGGATGGGGATGGGCACTCCCTGAGCCGGTATTTCCAGGCTTTTGTTCTCTGGCGGCTTTTACTGGCGGTTTGCTGTGCCTCTTCTGAGAGTCAGAGCAGCAGCGGCCGAATTTCAGCCTCTGTCACAGAACAGAGGGATTGCGGCCCGTTCTCTACTAATGTTCTGGCCACTTTAACTCTGCTACTGTTGGTGCTGCTCAACCCTGCAGCGTCCCGGGATGTGCGCCCCACACCCGGCGTCCCAGCCCTCACTTCCAGGGCCTGCGCGTCTCTGTCCTTTGTGTTTCTAACGCCGCCAGCCGCCCCGCGCGCTCCCGGATCTCCCGGTCTCAGTCTGGATCCAGTGAGCGCACCGGGATTCCGGTGTTCCGCGAGATGCCTGGTGGCGCGCACCCGGCTCACGGTCTCAGTCTGCTGTTTTGCGGGTGCCGACCACGAGCCCGCTCGCTCCCCCCTGCAAGTGGCTGCCGCTTCCCGGCACCCAGACACGGCGGCTCCCTCCCCCTTCCGTTTATCTTCCGATATCTGTGCGCGGTTTCATGGCTCCCCGCTTCGTACTTCAATACTCAGCGTTGGAGATGTTCATTTGTAGAGATCTAGATGCGTCTTCCTGCGTCTCAGGCTGGTTCCGTGGTTGTTTAGGCTGGTCTGGTACCTATCCAGCTCGGCTCGGGGGACCGGCTGAAAAAGGTGTCTCCTACTCCTCCGCCATCTTAACTCCTAGCCATGGGTACTTTAAAAAAAAAAAAATAAGAATTTTCATCATGAGTTAGAGAATTAAAAAATATAAGCATCCTAAATATTTATTTTACCTTCTGTCACATATAGCTTCATTTGCCAGGTATTGGAATTTTCTGACACCCATCATGTAGCATCTTTGATTCTACTCTCTTTAAAGGACTTGTGGTGGAGTGAAACTTAAAGAGATTTGTTCAGTAGTCTGACTGCAGAATTCTTCTAAATTTTTTTTTTTTAAGATTTTATTTATTTATTCGACAGAGATAGAGACAGCCAGTGAGAGAGGGAACAGAAGCAGGGGGAGTGGGAGAGAAAGAAGCAGGCTCATAGCAGAAGAGCCTGATGTGGGGCTCGATCCCATAACGCCGGGATCACGCCCTGAGCCGAAGGCAGACGCTTTAACCGCTGTGCCACCCAGGCGCCCCTGAATTCTTCTAAATTTTTAAGACACCCCTGTATTTTTACAGTTTTGTAATTCATAGCCAGTTTTAAGCAACTCCCTTTTATGGAGTCTTTCCAAAGAATTCAAGCTGTTTCTATAGAAACAACACATCCCTCTCTTTTCACACTCACGTTACATCAGTCACTTTAATATTTAATTAAATTCTGGTGTTAAAGTTACAAGTATGCCGTCAGTGACAGGTTTAAGAACCAATACTATTGACTCTTGGTAAACAGCAACAGCGAAAGAAGTATGTGGGTATACCAGGGATTTACTTGGCCAAGACAGGGGCGTTAGTAGATTTGCAAAGGTAATGAGAGGTTTTGGCTTACCTGGCCAGATGGTTAAATGGTGGTCATTTAAAAGATGATTTTTTAAAATGGTTTTTTCCCCTACTGATGTCCTTTGGGACTTGTGGCCTAATGGAGGAGGCCCGGTTCCATCTTCCCTGCCTCCTGGGACCCTTGCCATGTCCTAGCCCTGGACCGAAGACCCACATCTCAGGAGCAGAGTTCTGCTGGAAGGCTATGAGATTAGCTCACACATCTTGCTCTGTGAAATTTCCTTTTGTTTTTGAGCACGTCTGTGTTTCAAGCTCAGTTATGCATAATTTTTGGGCCATATTTATCCAGAATATCTGTTTTTGAAGGAGGTGACTCATACACATCAGTTTGGTTCATTTGTCAGAAGTCCTCTAGAAGACCTTTCTATTCTAAATAATTGGTTCCAGAAGGAAGAGCTGTGATTCTGTCAGTGAAATGTTGCAGATCTTTGTTTGTTTTCAAGAAGGCAGATACACTTCTCCTACTGGGGGAATCTCATTTGCTTATATCCATTCAATATTAGAGCCTCCTTTGTTCTAGCATGCTCCTCACCCTTCCCCCCAGCCCCCACATTGCTCCCAAGTTACCTTGGAAGCACTCCAAGTTATCACTGCTTTTTGTCTCTCAGGAAGCCAAGTTTTAATTCTACTTCCTATTATCCCATCACTCTGTCTCTTGGACATTCTTCCTTTGATATAGATCTGTCAGGCCGCTTTGTAAAAATGTAAACCTATTACATTCCCTTTATTCACCCTGGCACTAATGTCCTGACTTCAAATAAATGTCCTGAAGCTCTGTTGGCTGGCCTTTACAGAGCAGCACATTTTTAAGTTACCTTCTATCCACTGCCCTCTTTTACTTTGTTTAAGATGTAAAATGAGGGCAAAGAATCACAGGGCCTAACTAATACTCTGCAATTTCCTGCTGTCTCTATACCTTTTTTTATTACATTAATTCATTGCCATTTCTCTGACCTGTGGAATCTCTTCTGGATAGAAATGACTAAGAGTTAAAATGAAGTTTAACAAAATGCCAATTTGATTCAGTAGTCTTGTTAGAGTTCTTGTCACTGCATCTTTGGGACAGGATACACTATTGTAATCATTTTAACAACTGCTCTCTGTGTTAAAACACCTATCTTAATTACTCAGCTGAAGGTTAGGGTTTTGATTTAGCTTCCTTTGGTTAAAAAAGAGGTGTTATCCACTTAAAGTACTTTAAGTCATCTAAATTTCCCCCCGCTGCTAGCTTTTCTATTTTGTCAGTTTCCTCCAAACATATCATTATGGTACAAGTACTAACAAAAACATTCAGCTTTTTTATGTTCTCAGTATTATCATTTGATATTCCATTCTTTGGGTTTTCCAAAGTTGTTATAGTTAGTATATACCAGGTAGGTTGTTTGAATTCCAAGTAATAGAAACTGGATTTTAATTCATTCAAGCACAGTCGGAATTTATTGGAGATGGCTAGTGCCTCAGAAAAATCAAGGGGTTTCTCAGGGGTCTATAGGTTGACTGTGGTTTGGTGGATCCTGGATGGGCTTGGCTGGTGTGGCAGGCTGAGTAACAGCCCCCTCAAGATATCCAGGTCCTACTCCCTGTAACCTGTGAATGTTACCTTATTACCTGCAAAGAGACTTTGCAGATATGACTCAGTTACAGATCTTGAGGTGGAGAGGCTATCCTGGATTATCCTAGTGGGCCCTAAATGTAATCATAAGTGTCCTTACAAGAGGGGGGCTGAGGTGAATTTTATACAGAAGGCAGACGGTGATATGCAGTGGCCACAGAAAGGGATTCAAAGATGCTATGCTGCTGGCTTTGAAGATGAAGGAAGGGGCCCAGAGCCAAGGAATGCAGCTCTAGAATCTGGAAATGTCAAGGAAATACATTCTCTCCTAGGTCTCCTGCTAAAACTCATTTTGGGGCTCCAAAACTGTAAGATTATAAGTTTTTTGTTGTTTTAAGCCACCAACATTGTGGTAATATGCTAGCATAGCTACAGGAAACTAATACAACTGGGTATCTCTGCTTCAAGGTGCAGGTTGGCTGGGCTAACCTCCAGGCTTTGAGTTGGGTTCTGATGTGCTGCATAGGTGTCCTTCCTCAGGCCCAGGGAAAGGGAAGAGGCTTCCTGAGCCATGCTCTTCTTGTGGCAAATCTCTGGAGTATAATAGTCAAGCCAAGTGACCAAGTGTATTGTAAGCCTCTGTGCCTCATGTCAGCTAATGTTTTTTTGACCAGAGCATGTCATGTGGCCAAGCTCACCATCAGTGGGGCAGGAAGCATCCTGGGCCTACAGTGGAAGGCAGGAGGTGGGTAGAGTATTTGCTGAACCATAATTCAGCCCATCACGGGCAGGGGTCAAGTGATTCTGTGGGCCTGAACCACAGCTAGGGTTGTCCACACACCACAGCAACAGCTGGTAGTAGTTACTAGATATTGGGTGCTGCTGCTGGCTGTTAGGTCAGCTATTAGGCATCCAGACACAGGATGCTGCCATTACCACTTAATGAATTCCAAACTGCCCTTTGCTTTTTAAAATTTTATTTTATCACTTAATCTAGAGTCAGTGTCCGAGAGTCCCAAGTCCAAACATTTGATTGGCTAATTCTAGGTTAATAGTTCCACGAGAGGGATTGTCTAATCTTTCCAACTCCATATTGAGAGGGAGGGGGTCCTGCTTATGGCCACATTATTCTCACATAATGGCAGAACTCCCTCAGTGTAGGAAGGGGATTTAGATGCTGGGCAGGCAGCAAAACACAATGATAAAAATCTTCCAAGGGGGATTGTGATATAGTGGAAAAAGAAAGGGTTTGGGGCAAATTACTTAAGTGATCTGAAACTTCGTTTCTTCATCTCTAACAGGGTAAAAAATAACCATAAAACTTTTCATGAATAATAGAATTCAAGTATTTGACACATTCAGTGCTTAATAAATGTCAGGCATTTTCTTTCCTTCTTTCTTTCTTTCTTTCTTTTATTTTTTTTTGGAGACAACTCATTTTTTCCAACTTCATTTTTTGTGAGGAAATTTCTATTTCATTGTTTAGGAAGCCACAGTATTTTATGGCTGTATGTGTGTTTGTCAGCCATATAAAGACAGATTCCTTTTTAAGTCTCCGTTCTCTGTCTCTTATTTCTCCAGGAGTGGTTTACCTTTTCACTGAGGTGGCAAGAATTGGATAACCACTGTCCACATTCTTCTGGATGAGGTTCAGGTGATGAGTGTGGCTCTTCTTCTGTGGACTGCCTTTCTTCATTCCCTTGGCCTATGCTTTGTACATTTGTGCTTTCCTTCTCTACCTGTATGTGTTAACTTTATTCCTGCAGTGAGACTCAATGTTGTAAATGGTAGATGGTTTTGTTCTGTAGGGAAAATGTTAGGAAAACCAAATGGGTGTTGGTCCAGGTATAGTCTCAAATCTGGCACTGCCAGCAGGTATTGTGATATCTAGTTGACCCCTCTGTTTCTCAACTGATTCCGCATCCATAATATGAAGATATGTAATTGGCAACCTCAGACTCTCCAACATTCTTTTAAAGTGAGTCAAAGAATAAAGTTTAAAGTGGAGAGCTGTTATCCAGTACTCTCATTTCTAGTCTCATGTCCTATAAAATAGTTTATTTTTTGTATACATAAATGGCTGAACTCCAAATGTCAAAAATAACTTGAGAAGGCAAATGCAAATAGTTGAGCAGTAATGACAGTGGAGAACAACCTTAAGTGTTTATAGTCATCAGGGTTGGCTCATATAAGCAGACCATGGAGGTAGCATGTAACTGGGAGCCAGGACAGATCTACTGCTGACTCTGCCACTGCTTATTCAAGTGTCTTTACTTTGGGACCATATGGACTGTATGTTCTCTGGGAAGTACACAGGATGCTGAGTGGACCTCACTAAAGCTCTCTCCACGTGGGTGCGGGGATGCTCACAGAAAGTAGTCCAGGCTGGGAAGTCATCATGGCCCTTTCAAAGTGGTAATAGTAACTTCTTTCCAGAGGAGCAGATGGTGGATAGAAGAGTCATCGATGCAAAATATTCCTTTTCTTCCCTTTCCCAATCCTGACCCGGCTCATATCACTTTCAGATCTGAGTATCCTGGCTAGGTCTAAGACATAAAGCTCCACCTTCCTATCTGTTTGAAGAGCATGAAAGCCATAAAAACTTATCCTTAAGTACACGTCTCTGTAATTCAGAGAAATTATACTTGAAAACAGTTGCTCAGCTGTATATATAGTCATGCAGACTTGTCTTTAATTGGAACTTTTCCAAAGTGAATCCTGTAGATCAAAGTAAAGATACAACCCAAGAATTAAGGTACCTAATGAAAGTCAATGAAACCTTGATCCCAATGACAGACATATAGAGATGGGACTATGTAAGAGTAGCATGGAAATCAGAGTTTTTTGCCTGCCCAGCATCCCATTTTCCATTCTGATATCAGCATTCTGAGCTTCCTTGGGTGGAACCATCCTTTCTCCAACCTCATTCTATGTAGTTTGGGTGGGGTTAACTCTACTTTCTAGATACTGAGAATTGCCACGTGACCCAAAATAATCCAATAAGATATAATCCTAGGAATTTTGATAGAGCAACTGGAAGTCCTACATGTAACTGTGAAGGGAGAAACTGCTTGAGAATGACACCACAGAGATAAGCAAAATCAAGAGATGAAGAGAGTAATACCCAAGCAGACAACATAAATTGAGTTCCTGGATTCAGCCATACCTGAATCCCAGCTGCCCCTGGGGTTTTTGGCTTACTTTAGCCAATAAATCTCTTTTTATCAAGTTTGGGTTGGACTTAACGTTACAAATGAAGAAGCTCCTACTCATATAAAGCACTGGCAGCAGATAAAATAATAGAGGCAGCATGAAATAGCAAGTAGAAAGTGCACAGGCCCAGGTTATTAGGCCTGGTTTAATCACTAAACATTTGTGGGCCTTCTTCACCTGTGAAATTAAACTGCAATTTTATAAATGTTATTTATTTTATTGAGGAGCTAAAGATTACATGGTCATAAAGCTAGTTACCAGCACAGTCATGTGGTGGGTAGCTGACCTATGGTTTCATTTTGGGCTCTATTCACAAGATTTTTTTTCTGAGACAAGTACCCTTTTATGCTATTGGATTGACATTCTCCCCAACCTTTGGAAATTCACATGGATAAATGGTATTGATTGTGGACCATGAATGAATGTTTCTCCTATGGAAGAAAAACATTTAGTATATAAGAGGGGAATTGGAACACTGACCCACACTTTTTATGTATTAAACCGATGATTGATGCATTGGAGGTTTTTTCTCTATTATATTTTTTGAGACATGTTCGAGGAGGATTTAAGTCAATTATTTATTAGATCCCCAGTACCTTACTAATGTGTCTGGTATGTAATGAGTACTCAAGAAATATTTAGCAAGTGGTTGAGTATTTGGGGTTATTTCTGTTTATATTACAAAGTCTTTCATTTTAATCCAATAACACTTCCAAAAGAAGGAAATTTCCAGAAGTCTATTCCCTTTGTTATTACTAATGAATGTTTAAAAGTAATATTTTCTTTTACACATTAACAATGAAAAAAATGGACATTTGTGTACAGTGACTTGTATTATTTTTAAAAATATGGCTTCCTTAAGGACTTCATATTTTTTCTACAAAATTCTACATTTTGCCTCATACTAGCTTTCTTAAAATTGTTTGACTTACTTTTCATGTTGCTTTAAAAGATTAGCTTCCTCTTTCCTAAATAAATCAATATTATTCATGTCAAAATCATATTTTCTTAAATGTTAACACATTCTATCCCCTTCCATCTGATTTGCCATGCTAGTTCCTTCAGTGCATACAGAATATGAAATAGATTTAGATATAATTGGGTCACAGATTATTAAATAACCAGCCTCTCAACTTTGTCCCGTAAAATTTCCAGATGCACACACACGTTTCCTTTTCTGCCCGCCACTGCAGATCATTTCTCCCCACTGAAATGAACTAAATCGAAAATTGTTCATGATCTGAATTTATTCAGTGGTAGATCCCTCTTATTTGTAGCCCCTCTTTGAAGCCTTTTTTAAGCCCCGAAACTGGATTTATAACTGGTTTCCTCAGCTGTTTATTTTTTCATTTACCCTTTCTTCCTCATACACACAGGCCTTGGATCTCTTCAACTTTTCTATTATTATTACTAAGCTATTTCCTTTCATCCATCCTTCCTTTCTTTTTTCCTCTTTTCCTTTCTCCCTTCCTCTCTCCTTCCCTCCTTCTTTCCTTGCTGCTTCCTTTAAAAAAATTATTTAAATAAATGCTTTGAAACTGATTTGTCAATAGACTCCCTCATTGTGAAAATTCTTGGTCCATTACTTAGGTCCATGCATAAGGGTTCCATATTTACTCTTTTGCTTTTATTATTGTCATTTTTAAAGATTTTATTTATTTATTTATCAGAGAGAGAGAGAGAGAGAACACACAAGCAAGGGGAGCGGCAGGCAGAGAGAGAAGCAGACTCCTTGCTGAGCAGGAAGCATGATGTGGGACTCGATACCAAGACCCTGGGATCCTGACCTGAGCCAAAGGCAGACGCTGAACCACCCAGGCATCCCTGCTTTTATTATTTTCTTTTGTTCTCCTTTAATTTATGTAGCTTTGGGTCTCTGGATTTTTTTTTTTTTTTTGTCTTTTCCACAAGAAATAGTAGTAACATAGCAACATGATCTAGCCTTGAAGGGACAGAGCTATGAGCTTACTGGCCTGTGTCCACAGCTAGCTCTGAGATGTGTATTTCCTAGTAGCTTAACTTTTCTGTATGTTGAGCAGAAAGAGAGAAAGAGAGGGAATTTAGTTCAGTTATATAAAGCAGAGTTTCTGGCTACAAACTGCTTGGGTTGAATCCTGGCTTTTTCATTTACCAGTGTATGACCTTAGGTAAGTTACTTAACTTCTCTGTGCTCAACTTGCTTTAAAATGATAAAATACTACTAGATCAAAATATTGGGAGGTTTAAAGTCAATAATAGATGAAAATTCTTGAAAATCTTTTATATATGCTAGCTTTTATTACTAAGTGGGAATTATATTCAAATAGCTGGAAGAGGAAGGTTAACATTTTTATCATTATCAAAATGCCTAACTTAGAAACAAATGTTAAAACAATCCAATCAGTGAATCACTGAAGCAATGAATAAAGAACTATATAATTTCAGAGGTACTAGATGCAAGTGCAAAAGTCTTGAAAAATTTCTTTCTATATTAAGAAACATCTTGGGGCGCCTGGGTGGTTCAGCTGTTAAAGCGCCTGCCTTCGGCTCAGGTCACGATCCCAGGGTCCTAGGATCAAGCCCCGCATTGGGCTTCCTGCTCAGCGGGAAGCCTGCTTCTCCCTCTCACACTCCCCTTGCTTGTGTTCCCTTTCTCGCTGTCTCTCTCTGTCAAATAAATCAATAAAAAATCTAAGAAAAAACTAATGTTAAGAGAAAATAAGTTGTAAAATAATAAATACATCAAAAATCACATTTTTAAAAAACTGCTCTCTATAGGTCAATAACTTGGGTTTGGTTAGGGAAGTGGCTTTCTTTTTATACACCTGTGTACATTAGTGTTTTATCATGAGCATGTGTTGTCTTAGCTTAAGTTTAAATTTTTCATTTTAAAACCTAACAATAATATTTAGAGAGAAAAAGAAAAGGTTACAGGTAAGTATTAGTGATATTTAAAAAATGCCTATAGCAAAATCTTAAACTGAAAAAATAGTCAATATATATTGCGTGCATAGTATTATGGAAAATGTGTAAAACTATCATAGTAAAAAGTAGAGAGAGATAATATGTCAGAATATTAACAGTACTTTCCTAGTAATAGTAAGACTATTGGTGGGAGGATGGATAGAGGCACAGTTCTGCTTCCTATATTTTTATGTGCATTTTGCATTTACTACAAAACATGTTAACTGTGTAATCAGGGAATGGGAGAGAGTTAAAAAACAGAAACAAGTATTTAAACAAGAAAAAACATCAAGGTCAGCATAAATCAGAAAGGATCAAGGAGATAGCACTGTTTTTCCTATAGATGCTCCTTTTTAAAAGCCCTTCCTTCCAGTAGGTCATCTATTTTTCAATCCCATGTTTTCATGTAAATAAATAAAACCAGATGCAATTAGAATGATGTACAAGGAATTTCTCTCTAGCCCCATGTGTTTTTAAAATATAGTCACAGGGGCACCTGGGTGGCACAGCGGTTAAGCGTCTGCCTTCAGCTCAGGGCGTGATCCTGGCGTTATGGGATCCAGCCCCACATCAGGCTCCTCGGCTATGAGCCTGCTTCTTCCTCTCCCACTCCCCCTGCTGTGTTCCCTCTCTCGCTGGCTGTCTCTATCTCTGTCAAATAAATAAATAAAATCTTAAAAAAATAATAAAAAAAAATATAGTCACAAATTCTTTGATACTTCTCTAATGTGGAATCTATGTCCCTATCCCTTGAATCTGGTCTGGCTTGTGACTACTTCAATAAATAGAGCTTGTGGGAGTGATAATATGTACTTGCAAAGCTAGGTCATAAAAGATATAGCAGCTTTCTCTTTCTTCTCTGGAATACTTACTCTTAGAGCCTTGAGCTGCCAAGTAAGGAGTCTGACTACCGTGACAACACCATGTTGTGAAGAAGTCTAAACCACATGGAAAAGACATAGGTAGACAGACGGGTCAGCCATCCCAGCTGAGCCACGCCTTCATTTATCCCAACCCAATCCATTTATCTGTTGCCATACATGTTAAGTGAGAAAGCCTCTGGACAGTTCCAATCCTCAGGCATCAGAATCTTCCCAGGTGAGACCCCAGATGTTGTAGAGCAGAGAAAGATATGCTCTGTGCTCTGTCCACATTACTAACTCACAGAATCCATGAACAAACAAAATAGTGTTGTTTTATGCCTCTAGATTTGGGGGTGATATTACCCAGCAATAGATAAGTGAAACAACTTTCTCCTAATATATATACACACATACATGATCTTTTAATAAATCATCAATAAGATGTTTCTTTTTTTTTTTACTTTTATTTAGATAATCTCCAATCCCGATTTTCTAACGTTTGATACTATAAAAATGCTGCAACAAACATCATTTTTTTACATTGTTTGCACATTTGTCAAAGCTTTTCTGTAGGGTAGACGCCTAGGGGTAAAAATATTGGCTCAAAGGATTGATCATTTAAAATTTTGATAGATAGGGGCCCCTGGGTGGCACAGCGGTTAAGCGTCTGCCTTCGGCTCAGGGCGTGATCCCAGCGTTGTGGGATCGAGCCCCATATCAGGCTCCTCCGCTATGAGCCTGCTTCTTCCTCTCCCACTCCCCCTGCTTGTGTTCCCTCTCTCGCTGGCTGTCTCTATCTCTGTCAAATAAATAAATAAAATCTTTAAAAAAAAAAAAATTTTGATAGATAATACAGAATTTGCAATCATCTGTTTTAATTGTTGCGTAATATTCCCATATATGGATGTAATTTTATTTGCTTAATCATTTCCTCAGAATTGAACATTTAGGCTGTCTGAAGTGATAAATAATGCTGCATGAATATTCTCATGATGAAATCTTTGTCACTATTACCTTAAGATTGACTTTTATAAAGGAAATTTGTTGTCATAACATATGAATATTTTAAAGACTCCTCATTCATATTGCTAAATTGATTTTTCAGAAATGTATCAGCTTATATACCTGGTTTCTGCAAACCCTTGAACTTGAGATCAGGCTAAAATGTTGCTATAAAATGTTATGGCTAGTTCTTAATTTCCTATACTTAAGGTTAATAATACTGTGTAAAATAGGGCCATCATTTGTCCAGAAAATGATGAATACCTTTCAGGTGATTCATATATTACTCAAAATTTCATGAAATTCTTACGAAGAATGTTCTCCGTTGTCCCTTGGCAGTTACTTCCTATTGTTACAACAGTTGGGGAGTCTGGATATGTATTAGTAGGGGTCAGGATAGTTGCCCTGGTATGGGACTATTGTACATGAATATGAAATAGAAAATATTCAGCTACACAAATACTGTTTCTCTCTAGGAAAAAAAAAAATTTAGAAATGATCCCTAAATATGGTCCCCATGTTTGCAACTAAATTCCAAATGTTGGAAGTTATATTTTATTACTTCATATTTTTTCTTGTCCTTTGGATAAAAAAAGGGAAATGACTTTTGGATCTTTTGAGAGAAATATTTTTAGTTCAGGATTAAATAAAGAGAGGACTGGATTTCTAACCATCCTAAATCTTGACTTCTTTTTCTTTTATCTTGAGATCACTTACTTGTCATTCAGTCCCCATTGCTGTGGATGGTTAATTTTATTCATTTTGGGTGTGTAATGGTATTTAATTTCACATTTAGGTTCTCAGCTCCATGAACACCGGAATTATTCCTTGTATATCTTTGTATCCCCTGATAGTGCTAAAAAAGGATGTTGACTGTAGCCGGTTCTTCATTCATTCAGTATATCCTTGTTAGGCACATATTCTGTGCCATACACGGTGCTAGTTCTGGAGAGTGTATGAGAAGACATAGTTTTAGTGCTCATCAAATATTCATATAATTCCTTGTTTTTTTCCATCTTCCGTTGCATTTGGTTTGCTGCCATGTGACTAGTTCCGACCAGTGGATTGTGAAAATTTAACTGAGCTGAGTCAGTTAAGAGCTGGTGTGGCTCTTCTCTTTCTCTCTCTTACCCTGATGGGGTAACCTAGGGAGCCAGATATTGAGATAATGACATGAGAAGGTGGAGTCTTAATCCCTGAGTCATTCAGAAAGCAGAAGTCCTCACCATGTACACCAGACTTAGTGTGAGTGAAAAATGAGCTTTTGTTGCTTTAAGCCACTGTGATTTTTTTTTTGGTTTTATTTGTTTCTATAGCAAAACCAATTCTGTCTTGAGACACTTCCCTTAAGCAGCTTATAGTCTATGTGGAGTAAGGATATGTATGATTTAACTTTTGATTATGTGGTTAGGGAATAGAGTGACCTGTGGACTTTGAGGTTCTCAGTTGAATAAGAATTCAACATGATTATTTTCTTTGGGTTTTGGACTCTAATTTTCTGTGAGTTTGAGAAAAAAAAACAAAACACAACCTCCCAGGGCTGTAATTTCCTCATTTGTAAGGAGGGGAGGGCAGGCTGTTTTTCTTGCTCTAACTGCATCTCTGTTTTGTAAGCAGCTGTGAGAGTAGAAGAGATAGGGACCAGAAGGACATTCATATCTTTATAAAAAGTGGTACTTTTATGTGATTTACTGGGTAGGCCCTCACAACACTACACTGGAAGTAGCAGATGGAGACAGGAAGGGCCATTATCTTCTAACTCAAACATAGAACTTTCAGTCTGTCTTCAGGGCAGCCATGAAAATATGTCGCAATACATTTTTTACTATCAACAAGGATACCTGTTCTTCAGAAAGAGAATACTCACAACACTGTCAAACTCCTACTCAACTTTCCATGTCAGATATTGCATCTTAGGGCAATCTTTTCTTGAACATCTTTACATTCCCTCACACAAAGAAAGTTATCCACCACCTCCTACATGTTATCTCTACATTCCAGACACACTTTCATTATTTTACCTATTACGTGGAATTTTATTGTTTTTTAAATAGCTATTTCTGCTCTATTGGACTGTACATTCCATAAGGAAAGGAGTTTTCTTCATTATATCCCCAGGGCCTAAGCTAGTGCCCAGCATCCTGTAGCTACCCAATAAATACTTCTTAAAATAATGGAATGAGAGGCAAGTGAATCCTTCACTGTTAATCAACATTTCCTGGTAAACTTGACTTGAAATGGATGCAACAATGGAGTAGTAGTGTTACTACTCCAGTCAGTTTGTTATTATCATAATCCCCTCCCCACCACCTTTTTTCTTTTAAGAGATGGGCCATTTCCAGGTGACCTGCCATGCATTTGAATTACAGAATCATGTTTTAGCTCTGACATCTTAGCTTGTTTTGCAAAGAATTAGGAGATTTAATACATTTGTGTTGCTAAAGAGCTTGAAATCTGCTCAGGAAAGTAACTTCAGCATGCCTAAGTGCTTAGTATCATAATATTTATTGAGAATTGATGAATAGAATTCTTAAAATAGTCTTGGTCATTGTGGTATCACTGAAAGCATGTTATACTAAATCCCATTTGTCTTGGATATAGGATTTCTGGAAGATGAATGGGAAGAGGAAATTAGTGGATTTTGGAGTGGATTGTGTAAGAATGAACACTTTCTTTAAAGGGTCCCTTTTCTTAAAGTGACAAATGCTAGAAAAAAAAAAAAACCTTTAGCTGCACCTACTCGGGCCTGGTGGTTACAAGTCTAAGAAATGGGCAAATCCCATAAACTGCCAGATGGAGAGTGTGAAAAGAAACTCTGCTTTGAATTCTGTACTGGGATGGGGCAGAAGAACCCCTGAGGGCTCTTCCTTACATAGGGTCTCTAAAATTAGGTATGTCATTTATGGATACGTTCATTCTTTGGGAGAAGTAAGGCTTCATTCTTATGCTGTGTGGAGTTTGATGACCTTTGGTATTTATGTCAGGCATGGGTTTAAAAAAATGAACAAATATATCTTGAAAACTGAGGAAAGCCTTGGTGGTCAGAGCAATTGCTGGCTGAGGTGGGATAGTCACCTTCATTTGGGAGAACTTAGACAGGGATACAGGGAGATAGGGAGAGGGGAAGGAGATTGACCTCACCTGATGGTGCTAAAAAATTCTCTGAAATGTGTTTCAGACATCTAGTCTAAAATATGTCCTCCTCTCCTTCCTACAGCCAATGAAAAGGGTAGGGCTGCTGCACTTCTGCTCTTCTTATACCCCTTCTTTGCACTACCTTCTGGTTACTCAGTTTTCTCTACAAAAGTTTTCTTGATATTCATTTAAATCTCACTTTAGTTCTATAAAAATATATAGAGGTTTTTTTTGTCCAGTGCCTCCTGAAGACCTGCCTTCCCCCAATGTTAAGAATACTCAAAAAATAGAGAAGCTAGCCCAATTTTTGTTGGAGAGTACTTACCACCGTCATCATTCACAAACTCCTATAGACTACCCATTCTGTGTAATAGTAGTTATAAGAATAGTAACAGTTATGAAAAGCTTAGTAGAGGTTCTCACACTGGGACCATTCAGGGGACTTTAATAGTCACAGTACAGCAGAAGCAAAAATAGCATGACTGACTTACAAAGTCAGTTTAGAGCTATATCAAAATGCTTACTCAATAGTCATCTATGCTTAGCACTTCTCTTAGAAAGACAGGTTTTGATAACTGTTAGCTCCTCTGATTGGAGGAAGGGAAACTTACCCACCAATAGGAGAATAGTAGTTATGACTGGGTGTGGATGCACATAGGTTTGTCATGGTTGCCTGTCAAGTGTGTACTGGTGATTCAAGTTGAAAATAATTTTTACTGGATGACATTGACATTATTCTCTCTAAAGTAGAAGGTGAAGTTTTCTACTGAGAGTGGGCAAAAATGGGGGCTTAAAGAGCATGGTTAATTACTCAGTCTCATCTATAGGTTACCACGTGTGTCTTCAAATCGCAACAAATGTCAACTTCAGTAAATTATAGACCTTAATTTTATTCTCTATCATTATTATGATGATAGCATCCTCTGGATCTGTGACTTCATCAGACAGTATGTATGCTTATGGAATGATGGAGAACTGGCTGATATTGAGATATCATTTTGAAAGCAACATTTAATGTAGCACTGGGATGCATGGGCCCTAATAGTACCTGCAATTGGAAAAGTTATGGACAAAGATCTCCCCGGGCCTCAGTGAATTCTCTTTAACTCTGAGAAAGCAGAGGGAAGATAGAAGAGGTTGACACTTCCTACTGCACCTGTTAGTGCTGCAAATCATTCTTCTTCAACTGCCCCATAAGAATTGGGCAGGGCACCCATTTCTACATTCTTCATAGAACTTTAGGGCTGATTCCATCAGAGTGAAACAATTTTTTTGCTTTTTAATTTTGTTGCATTTTTTCTCTTGGGAAGATTTACATTGAAAAGACTTTGTACATAGCTTATCTGTTCACGATTTTAGCACGTTGTCTGCATTTCTATTCTGAATTTAAACTATTACCCTTTAGAAGCTTTTCATGTCATGTTAAAAAAAAAACAACCTTCTCTTTTTTACAGCCATAAAAAGAGCAGAAGTAGATATTGCTATTCAGTTATGAGTGGGTATCATTAGCTCAGCACATCAGAAATCCTCTGAATATAGAAAGATTTCTTCTGAAATGATATAAAAATTAGAGTATTTAGCAAAGAATACCATTGTCATAAGCATTTATTACAAAGAAGAATTTGAACCTTTAATTTCTCACTTCTCTTTTCTGAAGCACTAATCAGGGAAAGTTTAGTGTCAATACTTAATAAAAGTACATTTTTCTTACTAAGCAGTAGCATGGCCTTCTGGGTAATGAGGCAAATTAAAATTTAGGAGGACTGCGTTCTTTCAAACTCAACTATTGCCTGACCTTGGTAATGCTGTTTACCCTCTCCAAGCCTCAAGCTCCCCATCTATAAAGTTGGACTCATAATGATCTAGCATTTACACACTCCTTTGAGGATTATAAAGGGAAGGTACTACATAAACCAGGAGCTTTTTATTCTTTTTAGTTTTCAACTGAGAATATTATTTAGCTAGAGTTCAGAACAGATCAATGAAGAAGTAGGAAGTAGGATTTTTGAAGAAAGGTTAAACTGAAAGGTGTGCAGAGACCAAATATTTATATATTATTTAATATAATCCCATTGACTTTCAATGTATGTTTGGAAATGTTTTGATAGGAAAAACCAAATGGCTTCAACTCATAAGAAATTTCACTTGAGAATCCTGCTACTCAACTTTAGGGAGTATTTAGTCTTTGTCAGAAATGTAGTCTGATTATATTTACTGCTCCTAATCACACTGGTAAGATGCTAGATGACCATCCTATATGACCACACATATATTTAAAAAATACATTGGATACTAATTATTATCTCACTGCATGTCCTCACTATCTCAACTAAAGTTCTGAGTTATGAGATGTCTGTAGTTGATTAGTAAACATCTTTAGTAAGAGGAAGCAAAGGAAGGTATATTTTCAGAGCAGATATCTGTCTGCATTTAGCATAATAACAGACCTCTCTAATATCCATGGATGATGGTTCCAGAGCTAGACCAAAAAAAGATTCCAACAATGGCAGTGTTGATGAAACAAGCAAGAGTCCTGTAATTTTTGGAGGCAACTGTGACTTCATATCTAAAATAGCTAATTGTTTAATAAAATTGACCTGAACCAGATGTGATCAAAGTGAAAGAGAATTGTTATTTGGAGGAGAATAGATAAACCTAAAATAAAAGAATTTAATAAGGCCTTTGGATATGTGATGGTAAATCGCAAACAGATGGTCCAACTGTCTATCTCCTCAACAGTATGGTAAGGAACAACACTAGATACTGGGATGGTGGTAAGTAAAAATCAAACCATCTGTATATACAAAGGAGTTTCTTACGAAAAGGATAAGCAAAATAAGAGCAACAACAATAGAATCATAATTTGGGATTTAAAGATCTTTGGGGTAATAGAACTACACAAGCTTTTAAGTAGGTAAAATATGCCAGGAGAAATAATGGCTGGAGGATAAAGCAAATTATGGGAAAGATGAAAGAAAGAGAATAGGAAACATGTTAAAGTTTATCATTTATGAAAGACTGATGGCACCATATTGAAAACTTCTGGGATATTTTCCTGTTACTTGGTAATGGAAAAAATGATTTTATGTGTCCTGTGCAATCATATTTTATAATGAAAACTTGTGGAATTTCCTGTCTCACATTTTACAGGAGAGGATGTAGAGCTGTCTTCTGTCTTCAGTAGCTCCAAACATAAATGATTACTTGGCTTGAGGCATTAGGGAATGGTGGGGACTGGTGAAGTGTCAGATGCTGGTTATATTTTGAGGAAAGAGGATGGACTCTCTGACCCCTTCAATTCTAAGTTCTTGCCTATAAGTAAATTTCTTTACACCATATTCAGGGCAAAATTAAGTTTAGCTTCCTTGACTAACAGATCACTTAAGAGAAGCTGGTCTCATGTGAACAAAGGTATTTCAAAGCCTAAAAAAGTAACAACTAATTTCCACAATGGCACTTTTCTCTATGAGCGTTTGGTGCTCTATTGCTGATTCCAGGCAGCATAAACTTTGTACAGCTGACATTTTCTGACTCAACTCCCGCTATAATTGAAATTACTTTATTAAACAAGCTTGAATCATTTCAATTACTTCGTGGCCTGGAGTGCTGGTGGCATACATGATGACTACATGCTGATTAAATTAGAGCTCATACACCCCAGAAAGATGTGCATACCAGAAAATGGCTTTCTCTTTCTTCAATATAAAAAAGCCCTCTCTAATTCATATTCACTGGCTAGATCCCTTTGGGTTGTATATTAATATTCATAAGATAAACCACATAGCTAAAGCAGAAGATTAAAGTCAAGTCTCTTAATAAAGAAGCAAGAGTAATGACTACAGTAAAATCTCCAAAAATGCCATTATCCCCCTGAAGAGTGAACGCTACTACTGTACATGTGTTGAAGCTGAGCAAGAGAACAATAAAAAATGAATTACTGCAGTGATTTGGATTTTAAAATACGCTAGAGAGGAATGAGCAAACACAAACACTTAGACCAGTAGAAAAGAATATCAGGATCAGATGGTTGTATAAAGCACGAGCTTAAGAGTAGACAGTTGCCTTATTTTGATATGAGAATAGATATGTGCTATAGGAGATAGCACTAAAAATTATATTTCCTTTAAGTAGACTGTATGATTTTCTCTTGGATTCAGTACTGAATTCTGAGGACTGAGGTAAACTAAATCACTAACCTTAGAGCTGTCCAGTTAATTCTTTCTAGTTTATCTACTACTATACTTTTGCTCTCCTTTGACCGTTTGTGTTGATTAGATACCGCCTTCCCTTGCTCCCCTTTCTTTCCTTCCTTAGATATTTACTGAGTACCCGTTTTGAGCTGGATAATTTCTTAGGAGCTGGGGATCCAGCAATTGGCAGACAAAGCTTCTGTCCTCAGGAAACTTACAAGCAGAAAAACAGTAAACATCGAAATCAGTTGTAAGTAATAAATTTCAGAGAGTGAGAAGTGCTGTGAGAAAAACAAAACGGTATTTGGGTATTAGGGGTGATATGGTTGATATGTTTGTTTTTGATGGGGGTTGCTATTTTAGATGGGGATACAAGGGAAGACCTCTTGAGGAGTGGGCATTTGAGAAGAGAATATTTGTGTATTAATGCCTTTATAATAAAATTTGACTTTTGTATCATGCATTAGAGTTTATAAGCCACTTTCAAATAAAATATATTATTTAATAGTCATATCAATCTTGTGAGATCAAAATTAGGATCTCAATTTTCTAAATGAAGCTAAGAAAGCTTAAGTGACTTGTCCCAAATTTACATAGCCAATGTGTGGCAGGACTTAGGTCCCTGGCTTATATTACAAAGATAATTTTACTATGACAGAAAATTATGGGGTTTAAATAAAGCCTAAAATCCTACTACCACAAAAATATTATTTTTGCATAACTCCTTTCCATCTGTGTGTATACACACACAGGTAAGTGTGTGTGTCTGCATGCATGCAAGAGCATATGCAGTGATTCAAAAAGAACCGAACTCTTTCAAAAATTTACTATTCAGTAACTAGGCTATACATTTACATTTGGTTGAAACCAATATATGTAGGAATCATGACAGTTATTTCTATAATTTGCAAGTATGAAGATGTTTCTCTCATGTCACAAGGCATATGTTAATCCTATAACCTATCTAGTTCATCCCAAACACTCTTTAGCTTATCCTAGTTAGAGGGTAGAATGGCAGTCCTTTATTTCCTCATGGCTACAAAACGAGGTTCTTGACATAATCTACATGCAAATCACATGTTTCTATAATCTGGTTGAGTAATATAATTAAAAAAATGTCCAATTCTTTTTGAATTACAGTTTCTTCCTTTGTGTATTTTTAATTAACTGTACATGCCATAATTTGCTAAGTGGTTCAGTTGTTGAATGAAGGTTTTCTTACCCTAAACTGTTAGTACAATTTCCATTTATTAAAACAATCCCCTCATTTCAAAAAACTCGTCTTGCTTCGGCCAGAGCTTGAAAGAGTTGCATCTTCATTTGTTGTTTCTTTCAAGGAAGATTTACAATAACGACCTGTCCCCGGAAGAGGGAACAGCATACACCAAAGCCTGGAGACTGATACTTAGAGAGAGGAGGAGGAGGGTGATAAAAGATGAGGACTGAGAAGCATGCAGAGAGAGGCTGTATCTGGAAGGCATTGATGCCGTGCCGGAGGGTGTGCACTTTCTCAGGATGATGGGGAGTCATGAAAAGATTTTAAGCAGGGAATGGACAAATTTACTTAGTTACTTCGATTATTTTTCAAGTGTCATTGTCTTTTTAAACTTCCTATAAATTTAACGAGAAACTGGCTGTGTTTATTATGTGGGAGGGTGTTTTTGTCCTCAACCCTGAAGCATATTAATAGATATAACCAAATTTTTTTTCCTTTTCTTCTGAGCATAGTTTCTGTTGTTACTGGAGGAATTTGATAAACTCTGAAAAAATATATATTTTCAAATGTGCTTTTCAACTAAAGACTTGAGTACATCCATGTTCATGTGTTTGGGAGTGTTCATTCTATCACCTAGACAGCTCCATTTCTCCTTCTTTCATTTTCTTATCACCTTCTTGTAAAGCAGCAATTAAATTCAGTGCTGTATCAGAATTAGAAAGTAGCAAAAATAGCCCTCGTGTTATCATTTGGGTTCACACTGTTTTAAACCATAGTCTTGAAGAAGATTGAAAAATTGGATTTTGGGATTGAACACTGACTGACTCACCAGTAGTTACCTTCCTGTGGAGATTAATATTTTCTTCTGTGTGAAGAAAAGAATGACTTATAAGATATATTTGACTGAGTGTTAGAGGATGAGAGCTCTTAAAATGGCTTTACTACATAATAATAGCTGTAATGTATTGTTTCTCTCTCTCTTACACACACACACACACACACACATAAAAACATAATTTGCAAAACAACTCTATAAAGTAGGTATTATCCCCATTGCAAAATGAGGAAACCAAGGGCTAGGGAAGTTAGGAATCTTGTTCCAGGTAACACACAGGAGGTAGAACCTGGCTTTGAACCCGGTTCTGACTTCTGAGATGCTGCTTCTAATTAAGTCATTCATCCCCTCTCATTGCAGCAAGCCAACTTTAGGCAAATTAACCTCCGTGGATCTCAGTTTTCTATAAATTATAGAAGTTGGACTAGATAAAGAGGTTGTGTTAAATTATCCCTAAACTTTGTAGCTCAGACATTCCATAAGTCTTCTTCCTCTTAGACATTGCCAATTATGAGCAATAGTATTATTTAGATAAAGTCATTACTTTATATTTGGTTTTCAGAAACCATTTTCTTCATAGGAAGCAATAAGGAATCAAGACTGCTGATAGTCCAACAGTGAATGATGAGGATAGTTTTAACAAGTGCAGGCATTGGAGCTTGAGGTAGCTGGATGCCAGTCCCAGCTCTGACAGACACTCACTAGCTGAGTCACATAACATTTCTGAGCTCCCTATCTGTCTGTGATGATGATATCTAACTTGCAGAGTTGTACAAATATTAGAGGTAATGTTTGTTTTTGGGTTCTCATTGATGTTTAGTAAATATTATCATCGACATCACTGTCCTTATCAGAAGCCACAACATTAATGATAGAAAAGGGAGAACTTGCTATGATTTCCTTTGATATCTACTCAAAACAGTGTCTGAATAAAGAATTGGTTCACACTCAAAACTCTGGGTTAGAGCTGAGTGGATAGAGAATAAGTTGAATATAATATTTATTCATTCAACAAATATTAATTGAACACCTATTTTATAGCTAGGTGGCTATTTTATTATTTATTTATTATTATTATTTTTTGTAGAGGGAGGGAGAGAGAGAGTGTGGGGGAGGGCCGGGGAAGAGGAAGAGGGAATCTTAAGCAGACTCCACACCCTGCACAGAGCCTGATATGGGGCTTGATATCACACCCTGCAATTATGACCTGAGCTGAAATCAAGAGTTGGATGCTTAACCATCTGAACCATCCAGGCGCCCCTGCTGTGTTGCTTTTTAAACCATAGATTTAATAATAAAACAGTTCCTGTGCTCACAGAATAAGATTTAAGTGGGCATGACAGAAATAAATATAAACTATGTCACTAGTGATTAGGGCAATGATTAAGAATAAATCAGGGTAAGTGCAGAGAGTGTAAATTTCTGTGTGAGGAACTTTATTTTATAGATACAGTCGTGAGGGGTGAACACTCTCATTAGGTGACATTTGAGGAAATACCTAAAGGGAGTGAAGGAGCAAATGATGTGGACATCTGAGGAACATTCCAGGCAAAGGGAACAGCATGTGCTAAGACTTTGAGGTGGAAATGTACTTCAGTGCCTAAAGAAGAGCAAGGAAGCCAGTATGTCTAGAGCAGAGTGCAGAGAGCAGAGTGAAGAGTTGGCAAGAGCCCATCACCATTATTTCCATCATTATTATTTACAACAATCCAAATTGGGGAAAGGAGTGAAATGTAAGGCAAGGAGTTTGTAGGTGGACCAGAACTCTAGATATGAGCTCCCTCTGCTTATTATCAGCTCTGAGATTTGGGAGCAGGACCCTTAGGTTTCTGAGCCTCAGAGTCCTCTGGTGTAAATGATCATAATACCTGTCCTGTTGACTTTACAGATTACTGTGAAGAGCAGATGAAAATGCTTGGAAAAAGATGAAGCAGATGCTCCTTTGCTGGGGTACATGGCCAGGCTTCAGATGTGTTCAGGAACCTCCTGAAATTGAATGTGAAATTTGCCTTTATTATTTTCTCCCTAGATTCTCAAAGGTTTGTCATCAGATTCTCAAAGGGTTTTGTGACAATGTTGCTGAAAAGCAATAACATCAGACGCAGTAGAGTTGGAATTATTTGCTCTGACCAGGTGTGCTATCTCTAAATCACAAAAATGTTTTCTGTGCTCAAATGAGGATTAAAAATAGCCCTGCATATAGTAGTGGTTCTCAGAGCTGAGCATGCATCAGAATCACCTGGAGGATTTTCTGGTCCCCACCCCAGGGGTTTCTGATTCAGTAGGTCTGAGGTAGAAACTGTGAATCTGCATTTTTTTTTCATTTTGGCATTTAATTTATTTACATGGCATCTGTTATCACCTGTGTCATTAAAGAAAGGGTATTACACACACAGAAGTATAGTTGACAACAATGTTACATTAGTTTCAGGTGTACAACATTGTGATTTGACAGGTTTATACTTTATGCTATGCTCACAATCTGCATTTCTAAAAAGTTCCCGGGTGATGCTGCTTCAGCTGGTCTGGAGCCCACATTTTAAGAGTCAGTAGCATACAGTATAGGTAAGCTGTAGGTATTTAGTAGGCAGGTTATTGGAGAAGCTGCTAATGTCCCTGAATAGATAATAGTAATGGCCTCTACTTCAGACTTCTATGTTGAAAAGAAAAATAAGTCTCTTTGCATTTTGGCCAGTGTGTGTGAATTCATTACTAGAGCTGTCTTCTTTCTTGAGCAGCATGCCACAGCTCCACAACTCTTAACATCTTTTTTTGGGACCAAAATGGTTTAATTCCATCTGACAATATGTCTGCTATTTCCCTGCTAATCTCACAGAATGGCAGAGTAAGAGCCTTGCTGTCTCAAGCCCAGGAACTGGCAATGGCTGCCGTGTGGGCTGAATGGGTCCTTTAATTGAGGAAGTCACAGGGTTCTCTGTAAAGCCTTTCCAAGAATTTGAAAATACATTTTCTTTTGAAAGAGGAGGAAAGAGGCTTTTGGAATAAGTACTTTTTGAAGATGTTTACATCAGTGGTGAATAGGGAGGAATTGAAATGTAAGTACCATTTGTAGCTCAGATTCTGTGTTTTTTATTGTGGAACACGGTCCAAAGCCACCTGCCCTATTCCTTCTTTAGGAGAATGATGCACACACATTTTACATGGCGGTCCTGGACAGCAACAAATAACACTGGTGAATAGCATTGAAATACAAGTGCTAACTAGCAGCACCCAGGAGGAGAAACACTTGGGAAAAATGTCACTGCAAAAAGGGGGAAGAACATATTTTAAACATGCTGAAAATGTGCTCTATGATAGATAGAGTTAAATTTGGCTAATTTCATTTGTCCTCACAAATGCCATTTTTCAAAATCTTACTTCATTGCTATTTTAATTTTCTCTGTCCTGCCCTCATCTTCATTTTCTGTTTGCCCTTAATCCTTTAATACATTCTTCTTATCTTTCCTTGACTGTTCCGAATACTTAATGTTTGGAGAAACTCTTTTTCAATCAGATCTGGTACCTGTCAAGGAACAGTAAATAAGCATAGTATTATAGATTCAATTTTAAGAAGGCTGTTTAAGTCACATCAGTGTGAGCCATATTAATATCTGAGATGCTAAGGGACTTTCACAGCCCTGGAACTTGGAGGAGACAGAAATGTCTTAATCCTTGAAATGTAGAAGAGGAAGAAAGAATACCTTCACTTTTACACAAGCAAAACTTGTTTGTCCAAGGACATGCAGACTCTTACAAAGCAAAAAGGGCTGGTTGGGGGACAATTTCGTATGTTTGCCTGTACAGATTTCTTCAGTATCCCCAACACCTATCCCCTTCAAAATCAAATGGGACTTACTGTCAAGCACTTGCAAAACTATTTTTAAACAAGCCAGAGCTAGAGCATTAAAAATGGGGAATAGCTGTAAATTCCAGAAAAATAGCGTATGGGTAAAACTGCAGATATTATGCAGTAGTTTGGGTTCCAAACATCCCCATTTCTCAAGGCATTTGAATATTTTTGGTTTACAAAATACTTCCACTTGTTTTTTTAATGTTAGAAGTGTCTACATTTTTATAACTCCTACTAAGGTATCTCATGTTCATTACTGTCGCCATCAAAGCTAGTGATTTGGTGGCAGTGGTACACTTTATGAGCTGTCATGGGATATGCTACAGATTATGTTAAGGCGAGGAGGGAGAAGATGACAAACAAATCATAAAGTTGTTCGTTTTCCTAGACAATTTTACATCTGTTTTCCTCATTTTTTAACGTTTTAGATGATCTATATGTTTGGCAAAGTAAGATGTTTGTGTTGCTTTTTCATGCTTGGTGCAATTAAGGACTGTGTTCTTATCAAAACATACATTTCACAGTTTTTTTTTTTTAACCAAACAGTGAAGAGGAGATTTGGATGCTCATTTTGGTTATGCCGTTAACAAAGGCAGTCATTTCTGAGTCTCCTTCTCTATTACAAAGGGTTAGCAAGTTCTGCAGGTCCAGATATAATCTGGACTCCAAGATATAGAAGAATGGGACCAAGTTATTTGTACTTACCAAATTGCCTATTGGAGTATAGTCCTCATTATAAATTAATACACTGATATTTTAGTTTGTCAGTCCATTTATGGAAGTTTGTTTAATGCAGTGTAATCCCACTTGGACCTGACTGCTTTTGGGGTAATTTGGTACAAAGATAAAGGTACATTGTATGTAAAGCTGGCTCTACTAAAGACTTAGATTTAATTGTGTAAGTATTCTGAACTTTTGCACATCAATGATCACCATAATCAAAATTAAAAGAAAAATGATACATTGGGATAAAATGTTTATAATGAATATGATGGTTAAGTGATTAATGGCCTCAGTGTATAAAGAGGTCTTAAAAATTGATAAGAAAAACTTAAATCACAATAGAAGAAAGAACAAAGAATACGAATAGGCAATTCATAAAAGAAGAGAATGGCCAATAAGAATAAAAAAGTCAAATTTCATTAGTAATCAAAGAAATATGAGCTAAAATCAAACATCATTCCTCTTGATCAAATTGACAAAGGTCTAAAAAGATAATATTTAATTCCTAATTGTTTCCCCATACAAATGGCTGCCCTAGCACCCTTAGGGTGGCCCTGAGATTTTAGTATGTGCCATTGTAACACACTTTCGTTTCCTTCCTGGGCAATGCAACAATAGGGTTTGAATCCAAGCTCTGGATTCAGGCACTCCAGGTTAGATTCTCAGTATTCCTACTTACGTTTTACCTTGAAGAGGCTGCCAGTTTCTTAAACCTTATGAGCTTCTGTAAAATGTGGATAATGCCTAATTTGCAAAGTTTTTGTGAAGAGGCAGTGAAACTAGTAATGCTTCTAGAAAAAAGTAGCTCTTAATCAGTGGTGGCTGTTCTATCATTTTAGACTATTTTCTGTAGTTTTAAACACAAAATTTCAAAGTTTGTGTTTTGTAATGTAAAAGACTTGACCCTTCACAATATGTGTTAGATACAAATATTGGGCAGGAACTGTCTTACCAGTTGCTTTGTGCTATGAGATAATGGGTGGTGTGACTCCAGGTGTCACTTGCTTCTCTATAACAGGAAACTTTTAAGTATTAGAACCTAAACTTGGAACTATTTTCTTTCCACCAAAATCCATACTGGATTTTGCAGAATGGAACAAAGTTTATGCAGAACAGAGTGGGACAGAAAAAGGCATCATACAAAAAGAGAAAAACTATTCCCTGGGTAAATAGGCCTATTCCCCTAGAGGGAATTTTAGAGTACACAAAGGAGGAGACTCCAATCTGTTACATAGATATCTGCAGTAGGAAGTCAGGAATGAGTCTCTCTAGAGTTAGGGAACTGCAGTTGATGAAGCTACTGTATTTAAAATGTGAACACTGAACAGTCGAGGACAGAGAGACAGAGAAAGGTTCTGATACTGATAAGCAGCCTGTGCATGTGGTCATGGAAGACCTTGGAGCACAGAACAAGAAGACTCAGGCAAGACCAAGTCAGAAAAGCAACTGGCAAGTTCTGCGAGGTAGAGGTTTCTCTAATTATACAGCAATGCACAATTGGAATTAATAATTAATGAGACGTATATAGTTTATTCTGTGTATGTGTAGCCTTCATATCTACCAGTTTCATATCTATTCTGCCTGGGAAAAAAACAAGATTTTAGGTCTCCCTCAGCCAAAATTTGTCTTTTCCCTTATTTGGGGGAATTTTTACAGAATGTCTGTCAGTTGACTAAAGTTGCTAGCTAGCATTAACTTCTATCCATTAGCAACTTCTCCACTGCTGGCTCCCATCAGTCCGTACCTGCTGCTGCCTCTCCAAAGAGGCACTTCTTGTGGCACTGACGTCATGAGAATCCAGTGTTCACATGGAGGGTGATGTCTCTGGGGTGCCAGAATTAAGCTGGCTCCCAGCAGAAACTGAGCAAAGGACCTCCTCATCTCAGCCATACTCATCCAGGTCCCTGAAATTGAACTACTTGTGCCCAGGGGACAAGGGGACCTGTCCAGGGGACCACAATGGACAATGCCCAGCCCTGGTCAAAGCATCTTCCTTATCTTCCTTTATGGTTGTCTCATTCCATCAAGATGTCCTCTCTCCTCTCCCAGGTATAACCATTTCCCTCTCTCCTTCTCATCCCAAAGTGGCCCTGCGGGAGACCAGTGATACTGCCTGTGAGGGGGAGTGTGGTCTACAGCTCAGATGCTTACCTCCCTAGTTCTAAGCCTACTTCAGTTAACTCTTAAAAGGGATTTCATTCACTCCATCCTGTAAGAGGCAGCCATCCTCAATGTCTGTTTGTTCTCATAAAGTTTTCAGGAAAAGAATCTGCATCCCAATGAAACAAACTGAATACATTTGAGATTAAAAGGAACATTCTGCATCCTGGAGCTGGCTAACCAGTTTGGCAGGTCTCTACCCCTTCCAGCATGGGCTGAGCAAAGCTTGTTTTGGCCTGGGTGTGCCTCACATTCTCTGTGCTTCTGAATAGGTTACGCTTTCTGATGCTCCGTTTTATCAGCTTACAATTTTCCTCGGATAACAGCAAGCAATTTCTCATTTCCTTCCTCCTTTGATGTATGATCTTTCAAATATTCATAGATGTTTTCCCTGCCTTTTTTGTTGCGAACCTGGGGTATTTATCTTCGGTCTTTCAGTCACATCAGTTTTGCTATTCTGAGTTCTTACCCAAATGTGTGGCAGCTGGAGGTTTCTAGAGTCTGGTTCCCAGAGTGGAATAAGAAAGCAAAAGATTTTGGGCAAATGGCCTTGAGCCTTGTAGCCATAAGCAATGATGACATACTCCTGCCTGGATTGGACCCTGTGTCATTTCTCTGAGGCTGAACCTTGGTTCACGTTTTCCTGTTCTTTCTGCTCCAGAAGGAGCACAACTGTGGCCCCAAGGGAAGGGAACCAATCTTTTTGTGAGTGAAACAGTAAATTTAGGATGCCCTGTGTTTTCTTCTGAGTAGAGTGGGGTTCAGGTGCAGGTGTCACAGGAATGAGAGAACAGAGTTATAAGAAGCCAGCTCCATAGCCTTGGGTAAGTTACTGAAGGTCTCTAAGCTCAGTTCTCTTAGCTGTAGAATGCTGATAATTTTGAGGATAATTGAGATGTTTGAACAAGGCTCTGACCATTTGGAGCATACTGTAGGCTCGAAATAACAAAGAAAGATTGCTGCTATTATTATGCATCTTGGAACTAGAGAAACCTGGTATTATATTCTACCTCTGCTACTGTCTAGCCATGTGACCTTCTGTCAGGGGTCAGCAAGCTTTCTGTAAAAGGCCAGAGTAAATATTTTATACTTTACATGGCACATAGTATCTGTTGCACCTATTTGACTCTGCCATTGCAGTGAAAGCAGCTGTAGTCTATATGGAAACAAATGGACATGATTGTGTTCTAATAACTTGTGTTGTTATCTAGTGGAATCCTAACAGCCAAAGAGTTCCTTTCAATAAAGTAATGTGACTCTCTTTAAAGATTAGCCAGTTCCTATTCACCCTAGGGTATTTTCAAAGGAAAACATGTGTTTTTATTTGTGTGGAAATGGTATTAAAATGTCTTGTTGAATATTTCCACTGATCAACTCAGATGAATTGTTTTCTTTTTTCTTCTTTTTAAAAAATTTTCATTTCATTGTTATAAAATTGCACCATATAGTGATTCAACAATTCAATGTATTACTCAGTGCTCATCAAGATAAGTGTACTCTAATTCCCATCACCTATTTCACCCATCCTCACACCCACCTTCCCTCTGGTGACCATCTCTTTGTTCTTTATAGTTAAGAGCCTGTGTTTTTAGTTTCTCTCCCTCTGTTTTTTCCCTTGTTTTATTTCTTAAACTCTGCATATGAGTGAAATCATATGTTATTTGTCTTTCTCTGACTGGCTTATTTCACTTAGCATTCTATACTGTAGCTCCATCTGTGTTGTTGCAAATAGCAAATTTTCATTCTTTTATACAGCTGAGTAATATTCCATCTCTCTCTCTCTCTCTCACTCACACACACACACACACACACACACACACACACACACACACAGAGGCACACCTGACTTCTTCTTTATCCATTTATTTATCAGTGGACACTTAGGTTACTTCTGGTTCATAGAGTATTTCTATTTCCAATTTTTTGAGGAACTTCCATATTGTCTTCCACAGTGGATGCACCAGTTTGCATAACCACCGACAGTGCATGAGGGTTCCTTTTTCTCCACATCCTCGCCAACACTTGTTGTTTCTTCTGTTTTTGACTTTAGGCATTCTGACAGGTATAAGGTGATGTCTCATTGTGGTTTTGATTTGCATTTCCCTGATGATGAGTGATGTTGAACATCTTTTCATGTGTCCATGGCTCATCTGTATGTCTTCTTTGGAGAAATGACTGTTCGTGTCTTCTACCTATTTTCTAATTGGATTATTTGTTTCTTGGGTTTTGAGTTGTGTAATTCTTTATACATTTCGGATACCAACTCTTTTTCAGATGTGTCATTTGTAAATATCTTCTCCCAGTCAGTAAGATGTCTTTTAGTTTTCTTGGTTGATTCCCTCGCTGTGCAGAAGCTTTCTATTTTGATGCAGTCCCAAGAGTTTATTTTTTCTTTTGTTTCCCTTGCCTCAGGAGACCTATCTAAAAACATGTTGTTATGGCCTATGTCAGAGGAATTGCTGCCTGTGCTCTCTTCTAGGATTTTTATGGATTCAGGTCTCACATGTACGTCCTTAATGCATTTTGAGTTTGTTTTTGTGTATGCTGTAAGAAAACGGTCCAGTTTCATTCTTTTGCATGTAGCTTCCGAGTGTTCCCAACACCATTTGTTAAAGAGACTGTCTTTTTCCCATTGCATATCCTTTCCTCCTCTGTCAAAGATTAATTGACCATATAATTGTGGTTTATTTCTGGGTTTTCTGTTCTTTTCCACTGATCTGTGTATCTGGTTTTGCACGAGTACCATACTGCTTTGATTACTACAGCTTTATAATATAACTTGAAGTCTGGAATTGTGTCTCCAGTTTTGTTTTTCTTTTTTCAAGACAGCTTTGGCTAATCAGGGTCTTTTGTGATTCCATATAAATTTTAGGATTGTTTGTTCTAGTTCTGTGAATAATGCTGTTGGCATTTTGATAGGGATGGCATTGGATGTGTAGGTTGCTTTGGGTGGTTTAGACATTTTAACAGTATTTGTTCTTCCAGTCCAGGGGCATGGAATGTCTTTCCATTTCTTTGTGTCATTTTCAATTTCTTTCATCAGTGCTTTACAGTTTTCAGAGTATAGGACTTTCACCTCTTTGGTAAGTGTATTCCTAGGTATTTTATTATTTTTGGTGCTATTGTAAGTGGGATAGTTTTCTTCATTTCTCTTTCTTTTGCTTCATTATTAGTGTAGAGAAATGCAGCAGATTTAAGGACATTGATTTTGTATCTTGTGACCTTAAAGAATTCATTTATCAGTTGTAGTAGTTTTTTAGTGGAGACCTTAGGGTTTTCTATGTAAACTATCATGTCATCTGCAAATAGTGAAAGTTTTACTTCTTCCTTATCAGTTTGGATGCTTTTACTCCTTTCTCTTGTCTGATTGCTGTGGCTGGAACTTCCAGTACTATATTGAATAAAAGTGGTGAGAGTGGACATCCTTGTCTCATTCCTGACCTTAGGGGAAAAGCTCTCAGTCTTTCACCATTGACTATGAGGTGAGCTGTGTGTTTTTTCATTTAAGGCCTTTGTTATGTTTAGGTATGTTCCCTCTAAATCTATATTGTTGATGGTTTTTACCATGACTGGATATTATACTTTGTTAAATGCTTTTTCTGCATTTTTTGAAATGATCATACGGTTTTTATCCTTTCTCTTATTGAGGTGATGTATCACATTGATTGATTTGCTAATATTGAACCACCCTTCCATCCCACGAAAAAGTCCCAGCTGATCTTGGTGAATACTTTTTTTAATGTACTGTTGGATTCAGTTTGCTAATATTTTTTATTGAGGATTTTTGCAACTATGTTCATTGAAGATATTGCCCTGTAGTTTCCTTTTTTTGTTGTGTCTTTATGTGGTTTTGGAATCAGGGTAACGTTGGTCTCTCAAATGAATTAGGAAGTTTTCTTTCTTCTTCTATTTTTTGGAAAAGTTTGAGAAGAACAGATATTAACGGATTCGATTTCATTGCTGGTAATTGGTCTGTTCAAATTTTCTATTTCTTCCTGTTTCAGTTTTGGTAAGTTGTATGTTGCTAGAAATTTATTCCAGGTTGTCTTATTCGTTGGCATATACTTTTTCATAATGTTCTCTTCGTATTTCTGAAGTGTCGTTATTTCTCCTCATTTGTTTCTGAGTTTGTTTATTTGAGTCCTTTCTCTCTTTTTTGGATGAGTCTGGCTAGAGGTTTATCAATTTTGTTGATCTCTTCAAAGAACCAGCTCCTGGTTTCATTGATCTCTTCTGTTATTTTTTTAGTTTTGTTATCATTTATTTCTACTCTAATCTTTAGGATTTCTTTCTGCTGAAATGAGTTTTGTTTGTTCTACTTTTCCTGGCTCCTTTAGGTGTAAGGTTCGGTTGTTTATTTGAGATTTTTCTTGCTTCTTGGGGTAGTAGGCCTGTATTGCTCTAAACTTCCCTTTTAGAACCAATTTTGCTGCATGTGAATGATTTTTGGATCATTGCGTTTTCACTTTTATTTGTTTCCATGTATTTTCTGATTTCCTCTTTGATTTCTTGATGGACTAATTCATTGTTTAGTAGCATGTTGTTTAACCTCCATCTATCTGTGCTCTTTCCAGATTTTTTCTTATGGTCGATTTCTAGTTTCATCTGTTGTAGTCAGAGAAGACAGATTTGTTGTGGTCAGAGAAGACGCATTTGATCTTTTTGAAATTGTTGAGACTTCTTTTGTGACCTGATATGTGATCTATTCCGAAGACTGTTCCATGTGCACTTGAAAAGAATGTGTATTCTGCCGGTTTAGGATGGAATGTTCTATGTCTGTTCAATCCATCTAGTCCAGTATGTCATTCAAAGCCACTGTGTCTTTGTTGATTCTGTCTAGATGATCTGGCCACTGATGTAAGTAATACTATTACTGTATTATTATTGATTGTTTCCTTTATGTTTGTTACTAGGTGCCCTTTGTATTTGGGTGCTTCCATATTGGGTGCATAAATATTTACAATTGTTATGTCTTCTTTTTGGATTGTCCCCTTAGTGATTATATAGTGTCCTTTGTCTCTCATTACAGTCTTCATTTCACTGTTTTAAAGTTGACTGTGTCTGATAGAAGCATTGCTACCCCAGATTTCTTTTCACATCCATTTGTATGACAAATATTTCTCCATCCTGTCACTTTCAATCTGCATGTGTCTTTAGGTCTGAAGTGAGTCGCTTGTAGGCAGCATATAGATGGGTCTTGTTTTTTTATTCATTCCATCGCCTTCTGTCTTCCGATGGGAGGATTTAGTCCATTTACACTCAAGTAATTATGGATAGGTATGTATTTATTGCCATTTTGTTATTTGTCTTGTGTTTGTTTTCGTGGTTCTTCTTTGTTCCTTTCTTTCCTTGCTCTCTTCTCTCACCATAAGCTGGCTTTCTTTAGTGATAGATCTGGATTCCTTTCTCTTTCTTTTTTGCAAAATTATTCCTGGTGATTGATTTGTGGTTACCATGAGGCTTCTATGTAACCTCTTCTGTCTACAGCAATCTATCTGAAGTTGATGGTTGCTTAAGTTTGAACTCATTCTTGACTCCTCTTTTCCCTTTGTTTTAGGTATATGGTGTCATACTTTACTTCCTTTTGCTTAGTGAGTCCCTCGAGTGAGATTTACTGATATTGTTACTGCTTTTGAGCTTTCCACTTTTGTTACTCTTACTTATGGTCTTTCCTTTCCATTCACAGATTCCCCTTTAACATTTCTTGTAGGACTGGTTTAATGGTCATGAACTCCCTTAACTTTTGTTTGTCTTGGAAACTCTAACTCTCCTTCTATTCTGAATGATAGTTTTGCTGGATAAGTACTCTGGCTACAGACTTTTCCCTTTTGGTACTTTTTTTTTTTTTTTTAAGATTTATTTATTTATTTTTAGAGAGCAGCTGAGTGGGTGGCAGGGCAGAGGGAGATGGAGAGGGAGAGAATGTTCAGCAGACTCCCAGCCAAGTGTGGAGCCTGATGCAGGGTTTGATTCCACAACCTTGAGATCGTGACTTGAGCTGAAACCAAGAGTCAGATGCTCAACTGATTGAGTCACCCAAGCACCTCTCTGCTCTTTGAATATAGCATGCCACTCCTTTCTGGCCTGTAAAGTTTGTGTTGAAAAATCTGCTGATAGGCTTATGGGGTTTCCCTTGAATGTAGCTGCTTTCTTTTCTCCTGTTTCTTTTAGAATTCATTGTTTATCACTGCTTTTTTGCCATTTTAATTACTATGTGTCTTGTTGTGGACCTCCTTAGGTTGATTTTGTTGGGGTATCTCTGGATCTGAATTTATGTTTCCTTCCCCAAATTTGAGCAGTTTTTATCCTTTATTTTTTCAAAGAAATTTTATGTTCCCTTTGCTCTCTCTTCTTTTGGGATTCCTGTAATGCGAACGTTATTACACTTGTTGGAGTCACTGAGTCCCCTAAGTCTGTTCTCAATTTGTATAATGTTTTTCCCCTCATCTACTCAGCTTGGTTACTTTCCATTACTCTGTCCTCCAGGCTGTTGATTTGTTCTGCTGCTTCTGACCAGCCCTGTATTCCATCTAGTATTTTAATTTCAGTTATTGTATTCTTCATTTCTGATTGGTCCCTTTTTCATCTCTTTGTTAAAGGTCTCACTGATGTCTTCCACTCTTTTCTCAGGTCTAACAAGTATCCTTATGGTCATTACTTTAAATTCTCTATCAGGTGTAGTGCCTATCACTGTTTCATTAGGTCTCTTGCTAAGATTTTGTCCTGTTTTTAAAATTTTTTACATATTCCTTTGCCTCCTCATTTTATCTATCTCTGCATCTGTTTTTGTGTGTTAGGAAAGTCAGCTACATCACTTGCTTTTAAAAAATATGGAATGTTGGGGCGCTGGGTGGCTCAGTCGTTAAGCATCTGCCTTTGGCTCAGGGCATGATCCTGGCAGTCTGGGATCGAGCCCCACATCAGGCTCCTCGGCTGGGAGCCTGCTTCTTCCTCTCCCACTCCCCCTGTTTGTGTTCCCTCTCTCGCTGGCTGTCTCTCTCTCTGTCAAATAAGTAAATAAAATCTTTTAAAAAAAATGGAATATTTTATGTATTTTTGTGTCATCCTTGGTCAGGGGCCATGCTAATCTTCTCTGTATGGTTCCAGTTTTTTAGTATATGTGATGCCAAAGCAAGTACTTTAGTTCCTTTTTTGATGTTGTCTTATTAAACAGGGTAGTTGAATGAAATCCAATTTTATAAGCTCCCCATTCATTATATAATAAAGAATGTCTTTGATCTTTTTCCTGAGTTCTTGTGAGGGAGCTTCTAAATCCTTGGAATTTCCCAAGGGACAGGAGTATCTTCGTTATTCACTGTGGGACCCCAGGATTACCTCTGAGTTTGTGCTAATTCCTGGTGGGACCCTAGATGTCAACATGGGGACTGACCAAGTTGGAAAAACAACTCTGTGATTAGAGGGTTGAAGCTTTGATTCTGGTGATATTAACCTTACCTCCTGACCTTTGGGGAAAGGAGAGGGGCTGGAGATTGAGATCTGTTATGTGGTCGATGATTATTACACCAAGGTTTAGTTGGTAAACATACATTGATGTGCTGGAAGGATGACGTGTCTTAAAGACATGGAATATTTGTGTTTGTGACTCTCTTAGATCTTGATCTCTTCATTTCAGTGTTCATGTATTGTATTCTTTGTAATACAACTTTAATCATAAGTACAGCATTTTCCTGAGTTCTGTGGATTATCCTAGTGAATTTATATGTAGCTTCAAGTCATTTATAGAACAGCACTTATTTTCACATCTGACGTGATTCCTTGTGTACATATTTCCCTTGGCCATACTCTAGAGGGGAAGAAGTTCAGCATGGTATTTAGGCAGGAAAGTTGCCTTAGTCCCTTGATTCAAAGCTCAACAAATATGACTTCTGATTTTTATTGTAATGTGGCAGACTAAAGATTATTTTATTATCCCACTTTACAGATGAGGAGGGTGTAGCTCAGAGATATTGGGTAAAAACTTATCATAGTTAAAATTCAAGGCTCTTCCAGCATATCAGAGAGATCCCCTAAAACTTCTAATTGTGTAAACTGTTATGTCACTACTTACTACTTATATATTGCCTTTCTTAACTCATAGTAATAATAATAATTAATAATAATAATAAAATGACTAGCATATGTATTATTTACTATATGCTAAGAATTGTTCTAAGTTAATGTGTGTGTATGTGAATGTATGTGTGTCTTGATCTGTTTGGGCTGCTGTAACAAAATTCCACAGACTTTGTGTCTTCTAGACAACAGAAATTTACTTCCCACCATTCTGGGGGATGGAAAGTCCAAAATCAAGGCACAAGAAGATTCAGTGTCTGGTGAAGGCCCACTTTTGTTGAGGGAGCTCTCTGACACCTCTTTTATAAGGACACTAATTCCATTCATAAGGGTTCCATCCTCACGAACTGATCACCTTCTAAGAGCCACACTTCTAAATATCATCGCACAGCTGAGAAGTGGTGAAATCTGTATTTGAATCCAAATAGGTTGACTGTGGAGTTCATATTCTTAGTCACTAATGTATACTGCTTCTTAGAAAAAATGTTATGGCAGCTAATATACTAGAGGCAGTCACTGTGTGCCAGACATAACACATGTCTGTGTTAATATATTTAATTTTCATAACCATCCTGTACTGGAGACTATTATTAACCCATTTTGTAGATGATGAAACCAAAGTACAGAGCGGTTAGATACTTGTTGAAGGCCGTCAGGTTGGTTTAGCAGGGCTCACACTGCTGTGTAAAAGAATCACCCCAGTTCTCTAACTTGCTTGAGGAAGAATGTTTAGATGACAAGACTGGCTAAGGGGAGGGTAATCTCCCCTGTGTGGTTCCTTGGGGACATTGCTAAACCTTGTAGAAAGAAAAGGAGAGTAGTGGGAAGGGGTACTATTGAGAATTGCTCACATATGCCCTTAAGTTAAGAAACCAGAGATAAATTCATAGATGGGGAGGCAGTCCTTGAGTTACTTGTGGCCAGCATCGTAGTAAATCCTCCATCCTCTTGGGAATATGTGTCAAGGAGCTCCTTCCCAGTTTATAGCTCTGAGAGGATTGTCAAGTGCCTGGTGTTCCTCTTGTTTCTGCCTCTCCAGGCAGCCAAGAGACAGATCGGGCTGCAGTTTTGCTGAAGCTGGCCGTTCTGTAGGTTGTTCAGACATGTGATGGTGTATTTTTTCCTTGCGCCATTATGCTGTGGACAGGAATTACTGACTTACACCCTCTTTGTCATGTCTTTTCTACTTTCGCAGCCTCTGTTTACAGATCCCATGGGATCAAACCTTACTTCTACAAAACTGCAGCTTACCTCAACAAGCTTTTACCACGAAAGGAAGAGACAAACCTTTTAAAAAATACATCTTTTAATTGTTTCATTTGGGAAGAGAAAGAATAAACTATAAATAATTTTTACACGGGTGTGTACACAGATAATTATTTCTCTAAAAAGAGTAATAGTGACAACAAAGTATGCCTGGTGGGGTGCACAGCAGTGTGCTGGCAATATTGATCTGGGGGCTGGAAGCTTGTTATCAAATAAGAAATTAAAAAGAAGAACCACACAGCTCACTCATACTCTGCGTGAGCATGTGGCATCTGTGCTTTGGGTTCAATGCTGGCTTCCCATCTGCTTGGTGACACAATTTAAGGAATCAAGGTGGAGACTGTGATCTATGGGCTCATGGTGATTGGATCCTCACTCCTGAACTGTGCCTCTTTCTCAGCAGGGGCTGGTGACAGCTGAAATACTGAAGTCCTCTTGGGAAGAATTCCATATCGGGACTCTTCAGGCAGGGAGGTCCCAAGAGAGGGCCGTCAGAGGTAGAATGAATGTCCTGTTATTCTGCAGCAGCCTAAATCTGTTGACTTTCACTGGCCCCTGGCAGAGTTGTCAGGCACTAACATTTGGCTTAATTTAGTGATGACAGCTCCT
Source organism: Ursus arctos (assembly GCF_023065955.2). Lineage (NCBI taxonomy): Eukaryota > Metazoa > Chordata > Mammalia > Carnivora > Ursidae > Ursus > Ursus arctos. The sequence goes on from NW_026623095.1 coordinate 133,699, forward strand.
GGGCGAGGGGAGGTAGGTGAAGGTCAAATTCACAGGGTTGTGGGCTCAGTGTTCTTTCTTCTTTTCCTCTGTTTCTCATCCTGACACCTCCTCTTGTGTTTTCTTTCTCATTTAAATTTGTTAGTTGGTCCCATCACCGTCTATGCTGTTGCCCCCATCTGGGAACCCCGGAATCATTTTCCACTTCTTCTTTCTTATTTCTCACGTCCAGTTAGCCCTCTCAGTTGGGCATTTGACCCTTGAAACCTTTTTTTCGGAAGAGACCATCCCTTCCATTATTGAGATTTATCCTAGATCAGATTCTTCTCGTAAGAGAGCTTCCTAACGACTTTCTCTGCCATCAGTGTGGCCCTCTCCAATTTAAGAACAACACAGTTTCCAGAATGATTTTTCTGAAGTGGTAGTTCTCAAACTTTTCTGCATATCTGAATCATCAGGGAGATTTAAAAACTGATGTTCAGACCATACCCCATACTGATGAAATCAGGATCTCTTAGGGTTGTTGGACCTTGGCATTTTGCTATATCTTCTTGAATGAATCCAGTGTATGGTCATGCCTGAAATCATTGTCTGATCATATCTAATTTCATTTCTCTTGCTCAGAAATTTTTCATGGCTTTTTATTACCCACAGAATTGAAAGCTTGTACTCCTTAACTTCAAATTTCTAGGCCTTTATGATCTGGCACTAACCACTATTTTTGTTTGTTTTTAGTTCTTTATTTAAATTTAATTTAGTTAACATATACTGTATTATTAGTTTCAGGGGTAGAATTTAGTGACTCATCAGTTGCATATGACAGTACTCATTATATCAAATGTCCTCCTTAATGCCTATCACCCAGTTACCCCTCTGCCCCCCACACCTCCCTTCCAGCAACCCTTAGTTTGTTTCCTAGAGTTCAGCATGTCTTATGGTTTACCTCCCTCTCAATTTTCATCTTATTTTATCTTTCCTTCCTTTCCATTATGTTTCATGTGTTTCATTCTTAAATTTCACTTGAGTGAAATCATATGGTATTTGTCTTTCTCTGACTAACTTATTTCACTTAGCATAATACCTTCTAGCTCCAACCATCTCATTGCAAATGGGAAGATTTCATTCTTTTTTGATGGCTGAGTAATATTCCAGTGTGTGTGTGTGTGTGTGTATGTGTATATATATATATAGATATATATCTATATAGATATATATAGATATATATCTATATATATACATACCACATCTTCTTTATCCATTCATCTGTTTTTTTTTTTTAATAATGATTTTTTATTATATTATGTTAGTCACCATACAGTACATCCCCGGTTTTCGATGTAAGGCTCGATGATTCATTAGTTGTGTATAACACCCAGTGCACCATGCAATATGTGCCCTCCTTACTACCCATCACCGGCCTATCCCATTCCCCCACCCCCCTCCCCTCTGTAGCCCTCAGTTTGTTTCTCATAGTCCATAGTCTCTCATGTTTCATTCCCCCTTCTGATTACCCCCCCTTTCTTTATCCCTTTCTTCCCCTACTGATCATTCTAGTTCTTATGTTCCATAGATGAGAGAAATCATATGATAGTTGTCTTTCTCTGCTTGACTTATTTCACTTAGCATTATCTCCTCCAGTGCCGTCCATGTTGTAGCAACTGTTGAGAACTCGTTCTTTCTGATTGCTGAGTAATATTCCATTGTATATATGGACCACAACTTCTTAATCCAGTCATCTGTTGAAGGGCATCTCGGCTCCTTCCACGATTTAGCTATCGTGGACATTGCTGCTATGAACATTGGGGTGCATATGGCCCTTCTCTTCACTACGTCTGTATCTTTGGGGTAAACACCCAGTAGTGCAATGGCTGGATCATAGGGTAGCTCAATTTTTAACTTTTTAAGGGACCTCCACACTGTTTTCCAGAGTGGCTGTACCAACTTGCATTCCCACCAACAATGTAGGAGGGATCCCCTTTCTCCACATCCTCTCCAACAATTGTTGTTTCTTGCCTTGTCTATTTTTGCCCTTCTAACTGGTGTAAGGTGGTATCTCAGTGTAGTTTTGATTTGAATTTCCTTGATGGCTAATGATTTTGAACATTTTTTCATGTGTCTGTTAGCCATTTGTATGTCTTCATTGGAAAAGTGTCTGTTCATTTCTTCTGCCCATTTTTTGATTTGTTTATTTGTTTCTCGTGTATTGAGTTTGAGAAGTTCTTTGTAGATCTTGGATACCAGTCCTTTATCTGTAGTGTCATTTGCAAATATCTTCTCCCATTCCGTGGGCTGCCTCTTAGTTTTTCTGACTGTTTCCTTGGCTGTGCAGAAACTTTTAATCTTGATGAAGTCCCATAAATTCATTTTATCTTTTGTTTCTCTTGCCTTTGGGGATGTATCATGAAACAGGTTTTCATGATATATCCATTCATCTGTTGATGGACATCTGGGCTCTTTCTATATTTTGACTATTGTGGACATTGCTGCTCTAAACTTTGGGGTGCATGTGCCCCTTCAAATCACTATACTTGTATCCTTTGGATAAATACCTAGTAGTGCAGTTGCTAGGTCATAGGGTAGTTCTATTTAAAAAATTCTGAGGAACCTCCATACCATTTTCCAGAGTGGCTGCACCAGTTTACATTCCCACCAGTAGTGTAAGGGGGTTCCCCTTTCTCTTCATCCTCACCAACATCTGTTGTTTCCTGAGTTCCTAACCACTATTTTTAATCCTTTCTCTACATCTTTCTGTTTCTGGTTCTAATTTACTGTCTTGGGTTACTCACTATTCCTTATATGTGCCATGCCCTTTCTTTCCTCAGTGATCTTGCTCATATGTTTTTTCTTCTTCTAGGATTGCTATTCTGTCATTCATTGATCCAGACAGTATTTTTACTATTTGCTATGTTAAGACACCTTGTCAGGCAATAGTGAGCAAAAGAAGATGCTGTTCTCAGCCTCTTAGATCTTACAGACCTACTATAAATGTACAGTTGTTACTGTGACAGATACTACACCACAGAGGCATACCATGCTATAAGGGTTTATAGTGGGGGACTGATCTACTTAGAGTGGTGAAGGGTTTCTCCTGAGAAAGAAATGCTTGAGATTCCTTAGGAGATCTAATGGCTAAAGAAATAAAATTAGGTTTCTTACCTTAAAAAGGAAAAGAAAAGAAAAGACCATGATTGTAGTAAACTCTTCTAGGACGAGTTCTGGCAGAGGGAGCGGTGTGAGCAATGGCAGGAGGGGGCATGGCAAGGACACAGACTAAAAGAAGAGCTAGGTATCCTGACCAGATAGAGCAAGGGGGAGAGCATGGTGGTGTGAGATGAGGCTGGAGAGGAAATGGTGCAGGCTGTACAGGGCCTAGAATCCTATTCATGTGCTTTTGTTCTAAGAGCAATGGGAAGTCACTTAAGGGTTTCAGCAAGGGGATGTGGTATTCTTGTTTTTTTTTTTTTTAATTTTTATTTTTAGAAGATACCTCTGGGTGCTGGTTGAAGAATAGACCATATAGAGCATATAAAGCACAGTAGATGTGGATAGATCAGGTGGTAGTTAATTAGTAGTCCAGGCCAGAGAGATGTGACTTGAGGGGCTTGCTCCCATGTCATCTCTGTGAGGTGAAGCTCATCCAGAGGGAGAGAGGGGCGAGGGAAGAGTTGGACTGGACTGTCCATAGCTTTCATACTATATTACAAACTACCCAGATGATGAAGCCTTCTTAATCTCTGGATCAGGATGACTGACACATTCTATAAGCATCATAGCCACTCTTTCATTTCCTGAAAGCAGAGACTTTTCCTTATCATCATCTGTAATGAACATTCAGTGCAGACTGAAATAAGAAACAGCATATGGACTTTTGGAGCCAGATAGCTTGGATGGGACTTGTAGCTTCACCAATTCTTAGTTCTGTGACTTTGGGCAAATTAACTCATGTCTCTCTGCCTTGGTTTCCTCATTCCCCTCAAAAGGTTGTTGTACTGAAGGAGTTCATAAAATGTACTTAAACAGTGCCTGGTACATGGTGGGTACTACATTTGTGTTTGCCATTATTGTTATTACTATTATCATTAATAAGAGTATTTATCTCATTTTGTCAGGATCTGGTTGCTTTAGGAAAGGGCTTGAAAGGAAGTAATAAGATTTAAATTTTCATCAGGTTCCTCTCACATGATCTGTAGGTTATTTGTGTAGGGGGACTTTCTGTTGTCTCTAATTTGCTCACCATGTTAGAGATTATGATGGCTAATTTTATGTAGCAATTTGACTGCGCAATGGGGTACCCAGAAATTTGGTCAGACATTATTTGGGGTGTGTCTATGAAGGTGTTTCTGTGAGGTTACCATTAGAATTGGTAGACTGAATAATGCAGATTGCCCTCCCTAAGGTGAGTGTACCTCATCCAATCAGACGAAGTCCTGAATAGAATAAAAGGCTGGGTAAGAAGAAAAGTTAATGGTCTGACTGTTTGAGCTGGACATCAGTCTTTTCCTTCCTTTGGACTTGAACTGAGATACCATTTCTTCTTGAGTCTTGAACCTGCCAGCTTTCAGAGAAGAACTACAACTTCCATTTTCCTGGGTCTGCAGCTTGCCTAGGAGATCTTAGGACTTGTCAGCCTCCATAATTGTATGTTACTTCCTTATAATAAATCTATGTCTGTCTGTCTATATGTTATTTATTTTATTTCTCTGGAGAACACTGAGTAAATATAGAGGTGGTGAAGGAAGGGTTTCTAAATAAGGTTTTATTATCCTAGTGGAAACCCTTGGAGTAAGTAGTCATGATCCAAACTGATGGCTAATGACATCTAGTTAGCACTCCTTCTGCATTTACCCCACTTAAAAAAAAGTCAATGTCATGACCATAGTAAGAAAGTTCTCTAGCAAGTTTGATGCTGTACTTAATTATAGATGTCTCATTCATCATGCCCATAGCTGCTTTCTAGCAGGACATCTGAGGAGCTATTTTCCCCCTTGGTCTAGATGAAGTAAATGATGTAAGAGTTAGATGTGTCCCCTTTTTCTCTCTCCATTCTGGTTCTCTGGATCCTTTCCTTATCCCACATCCATCTTCACAGTGCAGAGTCCAAACAAATATTTTATTTCTTTCTTAAGTTATCACAGCTTTTAAGGGAGCAAATGAATCTTTTTCTTTTTTATCAAAGAATTACTACAACTTGTGTCTACCAGCACAGGATGCTGCTTCTTCCCTGTAGCATTGCCTTCCAGCAAAACACTGTGGCTCTCCTTTGTCCAAAGTCAAACTGTAAATCCAGTTACTTTATAACAATATTGAATGAAATGAAAATCTTTGAAGTTTCTCTTCTCTGACTTAACATTTAGTTGAGAAAAATGAAGTTGCCATTGTTTGAGCTGATGAAGATTAAATGGACTGCTTCTGAATTTAATTGAGTCTCTGTTTGAATAATATCCATGGTGGGTCCTACTGCAGTGTTTGGTGATTAATGGTGAGAATGAACAACAGTAACATCTGGACCCAAAGCTGTTCTTGGCTTAGAAGGTGTTCATTCCTTTGAGAAAAAGGATTCTCTGCATCATTGTCCAAATAATCATTAGCAGATAGATCAGCTGAGACATTTTAATTAAAGTTTCAAAATGTAGGGAGAAGAAAAGTTTCTTAACACTTTTTTTATGTATCCAAGTTAAAATAAAAATTATGTTATTAAAAAAGAGAGGTTTCTACTTCCTCTGAGGAAGAGAAGGAAGGGTGAATTATGAAGTGGCTTTTGTTTGCTCATGAATAGGTGCACAAAAAAGCAGATTGGGGACCTAGGATATGTTGTCAGTTGTTTTAAATATATGGTAGGAAATATTTAAGAGAACTTTGCGGAATCATACATATTTGAGAAATAGTTTTCCCTGGTTTTATTATATAAATTTTTATGAACTAAATAAAAAAGTAGTTATGGAAAATATTAGTGATGAATAATTAAGATGATATAAGAAATAAAACATAGGAATGTTTTAGAATTTTTTTTTTACATGTTGATATACTGGAATTGTTACAGAATGTTGGGTAAATAAAATGACTTCTACATCTGTGCTTATTATCATAGGCATTCCCTGGGAGGAGGGGGAGACAGCTAATCAAATACATCAACAAATTACTTGGAAAGTGTATCTTAACTGAAGATATTTTAGTCTAATACTCAACTAAAAATATAACGAATACATTTAACAGAGCAACTGTTTAGATTTAACACTGAGGAGTTGCAGGATCTAGTAAAATGATTTTTTTCTTTATTTTAATGTTTTTTTATTATATTATGTTAGTAAACCATACAGTACATCCCTAGTTTTTGATGTAAAGTTCGATGATTCATTATTTGCGTATAATACCCGGTGCACCATGCAATACGTGCCCTCCTTACTACCCATCACCAGCCTATCGCATTCCCCCGCCCCCCTCCCCTCTGAAGCCCTCGGTTTGTTTCTCAGAGTCCATAGTCTCTCATGCTTCATTCCCCCTTCTGATTACCCCCCTTTCTTTATCCCTTTCTTCCCCTACCGATCTTCCTAGTTCATATGTTCCATAGATGAGAGAAATCATATGATAATTGTCTTTCTCTGCTTGACTTATTTCACTTAGCATTATGTCCTCCAGTGCCGTCCATGTTGTAGCAACTGTTGAGAACTCGTTCTTTCTGATAGCTGAATGATATTCCATTGTGTATCTGGACCACAACTTCTTAATCCAGTCATCTGTTGAAGGGCATCTCGGTTCCTTCCACGATTTAGCTATTGTGCACAATGCTGCTATGAACATTGGGGTGCATATGGCCCTTCTCTTCACTACGTCTGTATCTTTGGGGTAAATACCCAGTAGTGCAATGGCTGGTCATAGGGTAGCTCAATTTTTAACTTTTTAAGGGACCACCACACTGTTTTCCAGAGTGGCTGTACCAACTTGCATTCCCACCAACAATGTAGGAGGGATCCCCTTTCTCCACATCCTCTCCAACAATTGTTGTTTCTTGCCTTGTCAATTTTTGCCATTCTAACTGGCGTAACGTGGTATCTCAGTGAGGTTTTGATTTGAATTTGCCTGATGGCTAATGAATTTGAATATTTTTTCATGTGTCAGCCATTTGTATGTCATCATTGGAAAAGTGTCTGTTCATATCTTCTGCCCATTTTTTGATTTGTTTATTTGTTTCTCGTGTATTGAGTTTGAGAAGTTCTTTGTAGATCTTGGATACCAGTCTTTTATCTGTAGCATCAATTGCAAATATCTTCTCCCATTCCGTGGGCTGCCTCTTAGTTTTTTTGACTGTTTCCTTGGCTGTGCAGAAGTTTTTATCTTGATGAAGTCCCACAAGTTCATTTTTTCTTTTGTTTCTCGAGAAGCCTTTGGAGATGTGTCATGAGAAAGGTTGCGGTGGCCGATGTCGTAGAGGTTGCTGCCTATGCTCTCCTCTAGGATTTTGATGGATTCCTGTCTCACATCAAGGTCTTTCATTCATTTGGCATTTATCTTTGTGTATGGTGTGAGAGAGTGGTCAAGTTCCATTCTTTTGCATGTAGCTGTCCAATTTTCCCAACACCATTTATTGAAGAGACTATCTTTTTTCCACCGGATGTGTTTTTTCCTGCTTTATCAAAGATTAGTTGCCCAAAGAGCCGAGGGTCCATTTCTGGGTTCTCTGTTCTGTTCTCTTGGTCTATGTGTCTGTTTTTGTGCCAGTACCATGCTGTCTTTGTGATCACAGCTCTGTAGTACAGCTCGAAATCCGGCATTGTGATGCTCCCAGCTCTGTTTTTCTTTTTCAACAGTTCCTTGGAGATTCGGGGCCTTTTTTGGTACCACACAAATTTAAGGGCTGTTTGTTCCAGTTCTTTGAAAAATGTCATTGGTATTTTGATCGGGATAGCATTGAAAGTGCAGATTGCTCTGGGTAGCATGGACATTTTAACTATGTTAATTCTTCCGATCCATGAGCATGGAATATCTTTCCATCTTTTTGTGTCTTCCTCAATGTCTTTCAAGAGTGATTTATAGTTTCTAGAATATAGATCCTTTACATCTCTGGTTAAGTTAATTCCACGGTAACATATGGTTTTTGGTGCTATTGTAAATGGAATGGATTCCCTAATTTCTCTTTCTTCAGTCTCATTATTCGTGTATAGAAATGCAACTGATTTCTGAGCATTGATTTTGTATCCCGCCACATTACTGAATTGCTCTATAACTTCTAATAGTTTGGGAGTAGAGTCTTTTGGGTTTTCCATATAGAGTATCACATCATCTGCAAAGAGAGACATTTTGACTTCTTTGCCGATTTGGATACCTTTCATCCCTTTTTGTCGTCTGATTGCTGTTGCAAGGACTTCTGGTACTATGTTGAATAATAGTGGCGAGAGTGGGCATCCTTGTCGTGTTCCTGATCTTAAGGGAAAGGCTTCCAGCTTTTCCCCATTGAGAATGATATTTGCTGTAGGCTCTTCATAGATGGTTTTTATGAGATTGATGAATATATCCTCTATCCCTACACTCTGAAGGGTTTTAATCAGGAAAGGATGCTGTATTTTGTCAGTTGCTTTTTCTGGATCAATTGAGAGGATCATATGGTTCCTGAGTCTTTTCTTGTTGATACGATGTATCACGCTGATCGATTTGCGAATGTTGAACCACGCTTGCATCCCAGGGATGAATCCCACTTGGTCATGATGGATAATCCTTTTAATGTACTGTTGGATTCTATTAGCCAGGATCTTGTTGAGAATTTTGGCATCCATATTCATTAGGGAAATCGGTCTGTAATTCTCCTTTTTGAGGGGGTCTTTGCCTGGTTTGGGGATCAAGGTAATATTGGCCTCATAGAATGAGTTTGGTAGCTTTCCTTCTGTTTCTATTTTTTGAAATAGCTTTAGGAGAATAGATATTATTTCTTCTTTGAATGTTTGGTAGAATTCCCCAGGAAAACTGTCCGGGCCTGGAGTTTTGTTTTTTGGAAGGTTGTCTTTCACTGACTCAAACTCTTTGTAATTATTTGGCCTGTTTAAAAAATCAGTTTCTTCCTGTTTCAGTCTTGGTAGTTTATGGGTTTCCAGGAAGGCCTCCAGCTCTTCCAGATGGCTTAATTTATTGGCATAAAGCTGTTGATAAAAGTTTCTAATAATTCTTCCAATTTCATTGGTGTTGGTTGTGACCTCTCCTTTTTCATTCATAATTTTATTAATTTGGGTCCTTTCTCTATTCTTTTGGATAAGTCTTGCCAGTGGTCTGTCAGTTTTATTGATTCTCTCAAAGAACCAGCTTCTAGTTCTGTTGATCTGCTCTACTGTACTCCTGGTTTCTAATTCATTGATTTCTGCTCTAATCTTGGTCAACTGCTTCCTCGTGCGTGGATTAGGCCTGTCCCTCTGTTGCTGTTCCAGCTTCTTGAGGTGAGAATATAAAAACTGCATTTCAGATTTTTCTATCCATTTGAGTGAGGCTTGGATGGCTATGTATTTCCCCCTTAGGACTGCCTTTGCATATCGCATAGGTTTTGGACTGTTGTGTTTTCATTCTCGTTGGTCTCCATAAATTGTTTATTTTTTATTATTATTTTTTAAATTTTATTTATTTATTTGACAGAGATAGAGATAGCCTGTGAGAGAGGGAACACAAGCAGGGGGAGTAGGAGAGGAAGAAGCAGGCTCATAGCAGAGGAGCCTGATGTGGGGCTCGATCCCATAACACCGGGATCACGCCCTGAGCCGAAGGCAGACGTTTAATGACTGCGCCACCCAGGCACCCCTCCATAAATTGTTTAAATTGATTTTTGATTTCCTGGTTTATCGAATCATTCCTGAGCAGGATGGTTCTTAGTCTCCAAGTGTTTGAGTTTCTTCCAAATTTTTCCTTGTGGTTGAGTTCCAATTTCAAAACGTGATCTGAGAATATGCAGGGAATAATTTCAGTCTTTTGGTATCAGTTGAGACCTATTTTGTGTCCCAGAACATGGTCTATTCTTGAGAATGTTCCATGGGCATTAGAATAGAATGAGTATTCTTTGGTTCTGGGGTGTAGTGTTCTATATATATCTATGAGGTCCAACTCGTCGAGTATGGCATTCAAAGCCCTTGTTTCTTTGTCTATTTTTCGTATGGGTGTTCTGTCTATTTCTGATAGTGGAGTGTTAAGGTACCCTACTATTAATGTATTTTTATCTATAGGTCTCTTTATTGTGGTTAAGAGGTGGCTTGTGTATCTTGCTGCTCCCCTGTTGGGGGCCTATATATTTATAATTGTCATATCCACTTGTTGGATACATCCTTTAAAAATAATATAGTGCCCTTCTGTGTCTCTAACTATAGTCTTTAGTTTAAGATCCAATCTGTCTGAAGTGAGAATTGCTACCCCAGCTTTCTTTTGAGGTCCATTGGCGTGAAAAATTGTTTTACATCCCTTCATTTTCAGTCTGGATGTGTCTTTAGGTTCAAAATGAGTCTCTTGTGGACAGCAAGTGGATGGGTCATGTCTTTTTATCCAATCTGCAACCCTGTGGTGTTTTATGGGAGCATTTAGGCCATTTACATTGAGACTGAATATTGAGAAATATGATTTTAATGATGCCACGTTGCCAGTAAAGTCTTTGTTTCTATAGATTGTGACTTTCTGTTCTGTATCACTCTTGGGGCCTTTTTACCTTTATAGAATCCCCCCTTAATATCTCCTGTAGGGCTGGTTTCGTGGTTACGAAATTGGTCTATGACTGGCGATTCTGGAAGGTCTTTATTTCTCCATCAATTCTGAATGACAGCCTTGCTGGATAAAGGATCCTTGGCTGCATGTTTTTCTCTGAAGGAGCTTTAAAAATGCCCCCCCCCAACCCTTTCTCTTATTCCAGGTCTGTGTAGACAGGTCTGATGTAATTCTGATACCTTCTCCTTGGTACGTGAGAAATTTCTTTGCCCTGGCCGCTTTCAATACTGTATCCTTGGATCTAATATTTGCGAAATGCACTATGACTTGACGTGGCGTAGGTTTGTCGTGGTTGAGCTTGGGAGTGGTCCTCTCTGCCTCTTGGACACGGATATTTGTTTCCCTTGCTAGATTAGGGAAGTTTTCAGCTACAGTTTGTTCAAATATCTCTTCTAGACCTCTGTTTTTCTCCACCCCCTCGGGGATGCCGATGATTCTGACATTGGAACGTTTCATTGAGTCAGTAATCTCTTGTAACCTACATTCTTAAGCGTGGATTTTTTGAAGTCCAGATTCTACTTTAGCTTTGTCTTCTACTAACCCATCCTCTAATTCGCTGATACGTTCTTCTGCCTCATTCACCCTGGCTGTCAGAGCCTCTAGTTTTGCCTGCATTTGGCTCATAGAATTTTTAATTTCTGTCAGATTCGCTCTCATTTCCGCCCTTAGAGATTCTATATTCTCATTAACATTTTTGTTAATACTTTTTTCAAGTCTACACATCATCTTGACCATTGTTACTCTGAATTCCATTTCTGATAATTTGGTTATATCCATATCCATTAGTTCTGTGTCAGAGGCCACAGACTCATTGTCTTTTCTTTGCTGGGGCGATTTCTCCTTCTCGTCATTCTGATGAGGAGAGGTTGTGGGGTTGTCCAGAGCCCAAATTTTTGACCGGGACCCAGGCTGTTCGCCCTTGTTTTATAGGGATCTTAGGGATGTGGGCTTCTTGATTTTTCAGCCTGCCTTCTGGGGGAGGGGTCTGCCACGCCAATACTCAGGCAACCCTGTTTGGGTAGAGTCTCCGTGTCCCTTGCGAGGGGGGATGGGGATGGGCACACTGTGAGCTGGTCTTTCCAGGCTTTTGTTCTCTGGCGGCTTTCCCTGGCGGTTTGCTGTGCCTCTTCTGAGAGTCAGAGCAGCAGCGGCCGAATCTCAGCCTCTGTCTCAAAACAGAGGGATCGTGGACTGTTCTCCACTGATGTTCTGGCCACTTTAACTCTGTTTCTGTTGGTGCTGCTCAACCCTGTAGCGTCCCGGGATGTGCGCCCCACACCCGGCGTCCCAGCCCTCACTTCCAGGGCCGGTGCATCTCTGTCCTTTGTGTTTCTAACACCGCCAGCCACCAGCCGCCCCCTCGCGCTCCGGAGCTCCAGTTTTCGGTTTGGTCATGCGTTCCCCGGCTCACAGTCTCAGTCTGCTGTTTCGTGGGTGCCAGTCCGCGAGCCCGCCCGCTCCCCCGTGCAGGTGGCTACCGCTTCCCAGAGCCCGAACGCAGTGGCTCACTCCCACTTCCGTTTATCTTCTGATATCTGTGGGCGGTTTCACGGCTCCCCGCTTCATACCTCAATACTCATTGCTGGAAGTGTTCATTTGTAGAGATCCAGATGTATCTTCCTGCGTCTCAGGCTGATTCCGTGGATGTTCAGGCTGGTCTGGTACCTATCCAACTCGACTCAGGGGACCGGCTGAAAAAGGGGTCCCCTACTCCTCCGCCATCTTAACTCCCTATTCTTTTCTTTTTTGTCACAGATTAATTGACCATACGATTGTGGGTTTATTTCTGGGTTCTCTATGCTGTCGCACATCTGAAACTAATGTAGCATTTATATGATTTATATCATAGGGAGCAAGTGTATCTGACTCTCTATAATGTGAAATCTCCCCTACGTAATAAAGATTTGTCTTTTTAGCTTTGTCCTTGTTGGAATTGAAAAACCCACATACTTTCTGCCCAAGAGGAAAATACTTGCTTCGCACAGAATGACAAGTTTAGTGATTGTCTTATATCGAGATAATAGTCTAATAAGAGCGTACTATTTTTTTTGTAGAATATGCAAACATATCTAATTACTTTTGTAGGGTTAGAGTCTGTTGAGTTTAATTATTCAGCAGATAGTATTGGACTTCTGTTGTCTATAGGCACTATAGACATATACAAGTGAGTTAGATCTGGCTCTGGTCCTCAGAAAGCTTATAGTCTAGTAGGGGAGATCAAAAAACTTGAATTAAAGGGAGACTGTGGTAAGCATCAGCATGGGTTGGCAGAGAGCCTCTGCTAATCTGAGTCACAGAGTCATGTAGTGACCAAGGGTACTAGAGCTTTCACCACTTGCCACCTCAGATGTTGCTCGTTACCTGTCAAGAGAAAAGGTACTGGAGCATCTGTGATCACACTGGCAGTTAAATGTTCAGCCTAGAAAGGTCACCCGTAACTTCCTCTACAACTCAAGGTCCAGAGAGAGTCACAGGGCTTTACCTGATCAGATAGTGCAGATCTGCCATGTGCAAAACTACCTGGAACTGGAAATAGGTGGCAAGGAGCATTAATGGCTGTTCCAAGAACTAATCCTTGTATTGGAATATCCAAACGCTCTTGATTCTGTGGGATGAGATGAAGTGAGGCTATTTAACAGGGATAATAATTTGGCTTTAGATTCACAATTGCAATGTAGATTCAAATATCTGTGCTGGTGGTGTGAATCATGACATTTAATATTAAATAATGAAATAGTTTTCTTGCAGACCAATTTTAAGAAGAGATTTTTGTGTTTGGTCTCTTTCTTGCTTTCCTCCTGTGATTGCAACATTTATTTAAAGTAAAGCACCTTCCTAAGCAAAGTGACTTGATTGTCTCATGGTTCTTAACAAGACGTCTGTTGGGCTTTCATCTTCTCTTGAGAACATAAGAGGGTTAAGTGAGTTATAAGGAGTTTTTCAAATTTCTCTGCCTTCTGGCTTTTTATAATTTCTGACAGTGTTTGCCCCTCTCATTCTTGTTTTTCAGGTTTTTTTCGAAGCGATTCTTGTCTATTTGTTTCAACATGTGAATGTTAAAATCATTTTTGTGCTTTTTAATGGTAATGTTGCTTAGACAATAGAAGTAAACAGCAACAATCACAATAAAGCAACACAAGTAAAAGAGTTAAATATGAAACAAGAGTTAAATAATTATGTCCAAAACAATTCTGAAAATCGAGTGAAAGTTGAATAGGTTGATTATGATTGCCATTGCTAGTATTCTAGAAATTTCTATATTTATAGCACTCATTTTAAAAAGGGATGATCCTATTGGGAACTATAAATGAATTGAAACATCTTGGCCAAATTTATGGAAGTCAGATTCATAAATGGCTTCTGAGACAAACTAGAATATAGTTCATCTTTAAAGGTAACCTGTGGGAGGATAAGCAAGACCTTCTGAGCCATCACTGTCGTCTGAAATTCTTCAAAGTTTCACCAGGCCAAGAGAGAATATGCTTTGTAAGCATCGTCCAGAAGTTAGCTGTAGAGTGAGAGTTTTGTTATATGATCATTGGAGAGGTTTCAAGTAGTCAAAACCCTACTTTTAACAGACAGTGCTAATTGCCAGTGGGATACCAGGCCACAAATTCAGACATTGAAATGTACTGAAGTACGAGAAAATGTTGGGATGGCATTGCTTAGAGGAAGAGGGTTAAAGGAGACAACATTTATTTTGGACTTCAAACCAGGTACCTTTATATATATTATCTCATTCTGTCCTCATAATAAAACTTGGAGGCAAGTTTATTACATTCCTCAATTTATAGATGAGAAAGCTCAAGTTGAGAAAGGCTTGTCAATTAGCTTTGAAATGGGATACATGGGATTGGCGCTCATGTGTGTTGAACTCTAAACCATGCTCTTTCCATGATACCACCCACTTTCTTGGATCATTTGGTTAAGGGAGAGGAACAAGTGGGATAATGGAGAAATGGAACCAAAAAGATTTTAGCAAGGGATAGTATCTTAATCTACTTTTCTGTCATTTTTCATGGACCTTCAGAACTTTTTACTTCTGACCTTGGTGCATTAAATCTATAGACACATAGTAATCTTGACTGAAGCAAAAATCATGGTTGGGCCTGTAGAATTATTCTGCTTTTCAGTGATCCCAAGGGCAACTTCAGATTTGCTTTGCCTTCTGTAAAGGGTGGTCTTTTACTTTATAGAACCATCTGTAATATATCACATTTTGAATCAAATTTAGGTTTTGAATATCTATGACTTGTATTGGTTATATATATTTGAAACATGTGATGTTTAAAGGAGCAGTTTTTCTTCCTTCTTCCCAGGTTTATTTAGCTTAGTCACCTCAATCATTAGAGGCTTATTTACTTTCTGTGATAGGTGGGCCCTTTCAAACCATCCTGACAATACAGAAGTATCCGAGGCCTGGTTAAGATACTCAAACTAAAGATTTCTTTGGAATATCAGAAATAAAAACTAGAGGTTCATGGTCAAGGACTGAGTAAATAGCTCATACTTTAATCAAGCTATGATGTCTTTGAGTGTAACAGGGGCAATATGCAAAAATAACTAAAGCCCCTTTCTCTTAGGAAGTGGTAGTAATAGATCCTATAATTGTATAGAAAATGTTACTGCAGAATAAGTACATTTCTTTTTTTTTTAAAGATTTTTTATTTATTTATTTGATAGCATGAGCTGGGGAGAGGGGCAGAGGGAGAAGCGGCTTCCCTGCTGAGCCACCCAGGCATCTCCATTGCAATGCAATATAGTGATAGCACATTTGCACAACACTCTTCAGTTTATAAAACATTTCCTTGTAGAGTCTCTCTTTGAGCTTGACAGCAATTCTATTAGGTAGGTATGACAGTTTGTATCCTAGCCCCATTATCTGGTGAAGAAGTAGAGAGTTAGTAAGTGTAAATGACTTGTCCAAGATCACATAATCAGACACAGAATTCAGGTTCTCTAAATCCAAAATCAGATCTTCTGAGCACTAAAGGACTGTACCTGCATATTTGTGAGCACTTATGAGAAAAGATTTCAGGGGCAGGGTTGCTGATAATCCCACTTGTTCCAAAATAGTGCTTCAGTTCTCCTGTTTCCCTGCCTAGTAATGGTAGCTCTTATTCTACCACTAACTTTTGGGTGATGCTTATGAAGCATATACTCTCTGTCACTGTCTCTGGAAGACTTTGGAGAATTTAAAAAGATAGTTAATGGCCTAGAAGGTCTTGCTTGTTTCCCCAGCCCACTACCAATGTTAATATGAGTTCCATAGATACTCTCAGATAGCATTTCCCCACATTATGTAGATTGTACTTCTTTTTTTAAAAAAACATTTATTTGAAAAAGAGAAAGTGAGAGAGAGAGCACGAGCAGGGGGAGCAGCAGAGGGAGAGGGAGAAGCAGGCTCTCTGCTGAGCAGGGAGCCCGAGGTGAAGCAGAGTTCCATCCCAGGATCGTGGGATCATGACCTGAGCCAAAGGCAGATGCTTAACCGACTGAGCCACCCAGGTGCCCGTTTAGATTGTACTTCTTAGCTGTGTGATCTTCTTCTTTTTAAAAAGATTTATTTATTTATTAGAGAGAGAGAGAACGAGAGAACGAGCAGGGGGTGGAGCACAGGGAGAAGGAGAGAGAATCTCAAGTAGATTCTGTGCTGAGCGCTGAGCCTGATGTGGGGCTCTATTCCACGACTTGAGCTGAAGCCAAGAATTGGAGGCTTAACCAACTGCACCAAGTGTGTGATCTTGTACAAATTACTTAACCCCTCTGGGTCCAGTTCCATTTGTAAATGAGGATAATAATCCCTGCTATGAGCGTGAAATGAGTTGATCTATTCAAATGAAACACTTAGAATAGTCCTGGCACATAGTAGTACTCAACAAATGTTGGACATTATTATTAATAGCTGCAAAGTCCTTGACACCCAGTAAGTGCTCAGTAAATGTGAGTTTAAAAAATTAAGGTAAGAGGAAGAAAGGAAAACAAGCTATATTTAATTCATAGCTTTTAGAAGGCAGGCCTTGATGACTAGAAAGAGCAGCAGAACTAACATCCTCCCCCCACTCCCAACTTAAAAACGGTGACCCTAATGTAGCAGAACAGTGAACCTCTTCTGCCCCAGACTCTGCTAAAGTTTATCACCATCCATCAAGAAAATGCCAGCAGTCCACCGGGCTGTGATTCACTGCGCCCATCGAAGCTGGTGCTGGTAATGACCTCTGTTGCTGCCTCCTTGAGTGGGGTTTGAACTGGGTAACCTGGCCATTTACCTGCACATTTTTCAGGGTTCTGAACCCCTGCTATAATGAATGGATTCACAGGTACCTTCCTCAGCAAAAATGACAGCAGTGCTTTTAGGAAGAATGTTCAAAAGCACATTCACAAGACTGTTAAACCAGGCATGTAACTAAATGTGAATTAAGTCATCATAGTCTAGCTAATCTCTAAAGAGAATGTGCCTGCCTTTGAGCAGCTAAGAAAAATAAAAGAAAGGATTAAATTATTTGCATGCAGTCAAACTAAATGCTAAGTTTGTCTTTAGGGCAAAATGTTTACATTACTTCCTACGAGGTATGCAAACAAGCTATTGTGCTGCCAGCTAAGAAGATTAAGTGCCCAGCTACCTGGGTCTTCAAAACACTAAGTTCTAAGTAGTCTTTGAAGAGAAAAAGGCTCTTACACAGTAAGGCTATAGGAAACCATAAGGGACTGCAGTTCTAAGGCTTATGTTAGCATTGGCACTTTGGATCTGCAGTGAGAATTAAATGGCTAAGGGTGATTCGCTTTTCTCTAAAAGAATGGGTTGTAGAAAACCAGTAATTACCTCTCTGGCAATCAACTCCACAGAGGTGAAAGAAGTCAGAAGTAGCTAACCATAGAGAAAAAAGCCATGTTAGGTCTTCCTCTTTGAGGATACTAAGTCCCTATTCCCTTTTTGGGGTTTGATATAATTCTTTCCTTTGGAGAAATACAACATGAATTAATTTGACTTATATTAGTGCATAAAGGGAGATTATAAAGTACTTTACAAGGAAATTATGATGACAGCTTTACATGAGGGGTATTTCTTCCCTAATGAAATTGTTGATAATTGGGGTTGACTGAAATTGAAAATAGATTATTTTATTACTCACTGCTCCTCAACCCCAAACTTACTTTGACTTCCTTTTCTTTTACTCCAACTTCCTCTTGCATGATGTAGAGATATGTGATAATACTAATAACAACAATAAGAAAGATAATACGTTAAATAGGTAAGATTTATGGAGTGCTTGTTTTATGCTAGTTTATTTATGCATATTTATTTTCTGGAACAATCTTAAGAGGTAGATGTTTTCATTAACCCCATTCTAAAGATGTAGGGAATTTATATAACTTGTCCAATCTCGTTCAGCTGGTGAACAGTAGACTTCAGATCCAAGCTAGCCCTAAATTACTACTACTGCTACCTCTACTGCTAATACCACTATGACAATGACAACCACTGCCGCTACTACATAGTGCTATCACTGTAACAACTACAACAGCTTCTACCTGCAGTTGCTACAACAGCAACAGCTACCACTATTATGACCACTACTGCTGCTGCTGCTGATAGTACTAGAAATGAACACATATCCACCAAGTCATTTAAAGCTCAGTGATAAAAATAATCACAAATCTGATCTGGGCCTCTCTTTGTTAATGCTGCTTCAGTAACTTCTCACAGTTTTCTGCTGAAGTAGCCCTAAAGGTAAGTGAAATTGAGTAGAGGGATTGGGCATGGCCCAAGACAACTCTTTAGAAGACTAGAACTTTCTAGAAGTTTTGTATCTCTTCTTTAAAAAAAAACCCTCAGATGTTAGTTTTTATGCCATAATAAGTCAGTATTGATTTTAATATAATTAAAAATTTTACCTAATAGAATTTGAGTAAAGTTGATAGACTAGAAGCTGTAACAAGTAAACTAGTGAGTTTATATTTTCCCAGTGTACTTAGGTGTGTGAGTTTGTGCACACTAGATTGAAAAACATGGATGCATGATGGCAGATAATTGATTGACTGCCATAAGTACACAGCTAGAAGTTAATGCCAGCTTAGCCTTGGGTTCTTCGTTCAAATGCTGTCTCTTTGAGAAAGGTTTCTCTGCTTCCCCTTGTCTCTACAACTAGGCCAGTCCCTCCCTTTGAGCAGCTTCTAGTCTATCAACCCCCAAACCCAACCTCCAATTTTTCTTGAATATTACTAACCCTTAATAGTTTGTAAGATTGTTATAATTTTTATGTAAATTACCCGAAGGCAAAGATCATGTCTGGCATTTCCCCCCCAGTTAAATTCCTGGTTTTAACACAGTGCTGGATTCACAGTAGGGGCCTGAAACTCTTTGTGCAATGAATGAATAAGGGAATGCATGAGCTTCCTGAAGAGTCCTGCCTCAGCTGGGTGCTGAGGTGAGCAGCCTCTCTGGGTTTGGCAGCCATCTTTTATCCAGAGCCAGTACAATTGGCACCTCATTTATTGGTCATCTTTGGGGTGTGAAGTGGTTCTCTTATGTGATGTATCCATATAAAAGGAAACATGTATTGAAGTTTTAAAACATTATAACAACAGTCATTTGAACAGATGCCCATCTAGATACCCTGTACTGTCTCCTGGTAACATTTTGGTGGAAGGCTCTGCGAGATAGCACAGTTCTGACTTTCAACAGTGTGTCTGAACTTGCTCAGAGTGGTATTAAATGTGGTCGAGTGCCTTTAGGTAGAGGACAGTGGTGCCTATCTATCTTCTTTAGGAGCCGACTGCTACACCCTTGCAATACTTACTTTCCTAGTGGGGTGCTCTTTGGGAATGACAGATTTACCCCCTTTGGCGGGTCTTTTTTATAGAAACTGCAGGGAAAGTTGAATCCCCTGCAGGTTTCTTTTTGTTTTTTTGGCCTTGTACTATTTTGGTCAGCCCAGGCTGGGCTGTTTAAATAACAATGTAAAATTATCACGTATCTAGCACTATGGGAGATAGCAGTGTTCCACATTAAGTGGGTTTTCCAGATAACTGAAACTTACCCTGCTAAGTAGCAAACTTAAGAAAAAATTACCGTTTATATAAAGCCTTCTAAAATATGTGATACCCATCCCTGCCTGCTTTTTAAGTCTAAGTACAGTGAATATATTTTACCATTATCTTGATGGCTCAAGGTCAGAACTTCCAACATAAGAGTCTTATTTAGACCTGGGTAGGCCTTGATTCAACCATCTGATTCAACTGCCCCAAAATAGACAGGAAGAGAATGAGGCCCAGAGAGCTCCTGTGACTTTTCAAAGACTGCACAGCTGGGCAAGTAGGGACCTAGATGAAAACATAGCACCCGGCTCTTAGCTGAGTGCCCTTCTCATTGTCCTAGATCAGAGGTTCTTTAGGTATGTAGGGTTTTTATCTTTTCAGTAAGTATCTGTAAGCTCCTGTGTTTATTAAGTTGTTTTTCCTGATTTTCAATTTTTTTTCCTAAATCCTCTGTAATTGAAAAAGTCAGTTTTCATTTTTTTGCTTTCATGATGTGTTTGCCTCTGTCCTGTCCTCTTATTTGGAGTCCCTCTCTAAAGTGGTGGTGGTGATGATGGGGTCAGGACTTAAAAAATTCTTTTAAGTGAAGAAACTTTACTTTTTAGAGAAGTGTTAGGTTCACAGCAAAATTGAGTGGAAGGTACGGGGAGTTCCCATTTACCCCCTGGAGTGGAGCCTTCTTCATATTTTCTTGTATAACCCACAGTTTAGCACAGTATCTCGTATGCAGTAAGTGCTTAACAGAACAGTTGTTGATTGGTGTGTTCTGTCATTTGTGGGTTGAGCAACCAAGTAATGAAGGATGTTTGAAATGAGTTTGTAATGAGAATATACTGCACTATAACAAGGTTCTGAGAGAGGGCCTAGGGGGCTAGATTATAAATAAAGTTTATCAGCTCTATGACACCAACATAGCTCCTTGCTTGCTTACTTTGGAGTTTTTAGGCCATTCTGGGTAATTGAAGCCATTGGATAAAAGAAGTGTGACTGTAGTAGGAATGACAATTAAAAAAACAACAATAATATTCTACATGAACAATGCTTGAACCTACATTTGGGTCTGGGAGTTAGGTTTTAGAACTAGTTGTGCCACCAGTACATGGCTATGTCATGTTTACAGTTGTAATCTGGCATCTAGCCCAGGGCCTAGTTGTAATCTGGTGTCCATCACAGTCCCTAGTACCTCATGGCTAGCGCAGTGCCCTGTACACAGAAGGGGCTCTACCCCTTAGAGGAGGCATTGTCTGAAGAACACACTGGAGTTACCCAGGCAAAGGGAGCGATTGCCTTAGAAGAGCACTATACTCAGAGGGAAAATCAGTTATAAACCCCATTAGGGGAGAAAAGCCTCTTGAGAATGAGGGGATTGTAGTCCAAGGTGAAACCAGAGAAATAAGCAGAGGCAGTTCATGGAGGGTCTGAGAAATTGGCTAAGGAGCAGGGGTTTTATCTGGAAATACAATAAGGAGTCACTGGAGCATTTTAAGTTGGGAAATTACATGGTCAGATTTGTTTTAGAAAGATCACTTGGGCTTCATGATGGAAAATTTATTCATTCTATAAATACACACTGAGGGTTTGCCTTGTGCTAGGCATTCTTCCAGGAGCTGTAGATAAAACTCTGGTGAGTCAAAGTCCCTAATCTCAAGGAGCTCACATTACAGTGCATGTTTGTGTGTATGGTGGCAGCAGCAGAGGTGGGGACAAGTAGACATATGTACTTACAATTACAGGTAGTGACAAGGGATCTGAAAAAAATATAGAACAGGGCAGTAGAAGGTGGCTGGGGTCAGGTGAGTATTTGGATTGGATGATCAAGAAATGCGTCCCTGAGATGTGACTCCTGCTAGGGGACTGAGAGTGGAGAGCCCAGATGAGAGGTGATGGGAGGCTAACGTAAGGTAGTGGTAGCAGTAACAGAGAAAAGGGGCCCAATTACAGCAATATTTAAGACTTGAAGAATAATTAGATGTGAGAGATGAAGGACAAGGGTTAGGACTGGATATGTTTCTGGATTGAATTACTGGGTGGATGTTGGTACCGTTCATTCAGGCAGAAGAGCAGGGTTGAGTAGTGGAGTGGGTTTAGCTGTGCTGATGAGGTCAATCTTGGGCATATTTTATTGTAAAGCAACAAAAAACTCTGCCTATTACAATCCTACATCTTCTCTGAATGCTTGAATTCTATGCCCCTTTTTCTCTATTTCAGGCCAGGCAGCTATGGGCAGGATGCTCAGGGTCCTCACCCCTGTCCTAGCTCAGCCCACAGGGACCCTAGAGACTCCTGTGTTAGATTATGACAGTCTGTACCTTGGGGTTGGCCCTCTGGTGATGACCAGCTCACCTGCATGCTCCGGGATCTCATTGTCTTCCACTGAAACCATGGTGATGGAGGCCTGGCACTTACACCTATGCAGGCATGACTGTAGTGCCCTCACTGATGGCCTAGGCCAGGTTCATGTCCACCTGCTCTGCCAAGCTGTCAGGGTGGTGATGGTGATGGTGTCAGTATCCACTGCCTCTGGGCCTAGTCCTGCACAATGATCTGGTGCCTGGCTCTAGTCTGTCATCTTAGACATTTTGGAAAGCATAATGGTGCTCCTTGATGGTTCTCCTCTCTCTTTCTTAAAGTTTTTATTTAAATTCCAGTTAACATACAGTGTAGTATTAGTTGCAGGTGTACGATACAGTGGTTCAACATTTCCATGTAATACCCGGTGCTCTTCATGACAAGTGTACTCCTTAATTCCCATCACCTATATCACCCCCCCATATACCCCACCTTCCTAACCATCAGATTGTTCTCTATAGTTAAGAGTCTGTTTCTTGTCTTCTCTTTTTCTCTCTTTATTTTCCTTTGTTCATTTGTTTTGGTTCTTAAATTCCACATATGAGTGTAATCATATGATATTTGTCTTTCTCTGACTGACTTATTTCACTTAGCATAATACTCTCTAGCTCCACCATGTTTTGCAAATGGCAGATTCTCCTCTCTTTTAAGGTGCTTGGAAGATTGCATTTCCTAGCCCTCTTGAGGTTGCATGGGTTCATAAAACTAGTTCTGGGGAATGGGTTATGAGTAGAAGGGACTCATGTTTTTAGCTAAGGCACTTAGATATTAGTGCAAGATCTTGTGCTTAGTCTGTTACCTTTGTTGACCATGGAGAAGGCTTTGTGTTGGGATGGCTGGGCTACCTGGGTCTCTGGAGAGACACCCAGATCTGAGGTGGACTTTGTATGAGCAAGAAATAAACTTCTGCATGTTAAGCCACTGAGATTTTGGGGCAGCTTATTATTGCAACATCAACTATCCTATTCTGGTTAGCATAAGCATGTTGAGCTTAATGTACCAGTGGGATCACCAGGTAGAACTGTTCAGTAGATAGTCAGATATACAGGGCTGAAGTATAGGAAAGGTCTGGAATGTGGATATAAATTTGTGAGCCATTTATAAATGTATGGTGATTGATGGGAATGAATGAAATCAGTCAAGACGAGTGAGCAGTGAAGGCTAAAGACAAAGTCCCAGAGGAAACAAAATTTAAGGAGAGGAGAAGAGAAAGAGAAACCCACAAAAAATAAATTAAAAAAAGGAGCAGCCAAGAGATAACAGTAATGTTGGAGAGAGTGGTATGAGTTTGCAGAGGTAGAGGGGGAAGTGGCAATACAAAAAATGGTTACTCTGAAGGTTCTCAACAGGCAGGGTTTAGGCGCTACAACATAGTTGAAAGAGAGCCTAGAGGTCTTGCCTATTACATACGCAGAGAAAACACTGTGCTTTTATTGGCCTTGTATGTTTATTGGGTGAGAGTTGAGGCAATTGATGAAAATCATGGAGAAGTGAAGCTCTTCTCTCTGTGCTGCTGTTAGGTGCAGGGGACATTATGGAGGAAGAATGGTAGAAATATCATTCATTTAATAAAGTACTTATAATGTGCCAGGCATCCTTCTAGACATGGGACATATAAAAGGAACTAAATAAAGTTCTTGTTCTCAAGGTACTCGTCATTTCAAAGAAACAGATAAATATGTAATATTTCAGGTGATGGTAAGTACTAAAATTGGAAGGAAAGCATAGTAAAGTGACACTGTGATAAGTTATAAGGTATTTGGGGAAATCTGACACAGTGACATTTGAGCAGAGACCTGAATTAAGGGAGGGAGTAAACCTTCTAGAAATCTGGTGAAAAATGTTCTAGGCCAATGAAATAGTTAGGGCAAAGGCCCTGGGGCAAGACTGTGGTTGGCACCTTGGGGGAATAGCAGGGAGGACAGTGTGACTGGGGCAGGTGGGCTGGGGGAAGAGTGGCATGAGGTGATCTCAGAGGCTGTGAGGACTGGTTCATGTGGACTTTGTGGACCTTGAAAAAACTGTGACTTTTATTCTGATTAAGATATGGTTCTTCTGGAATATTTTGAGTAGAGAAATGGCATGAAATGATTAATTTTAAAAAAACATTACTCTGGCGGCTCTGAGAGGAGAGAAATGTAGGCGTCAAGGGTAAACACAGGAGTTTCACTAGAAGGTGATGCACAAGTCCTTTATCTGGACTGGATAATAGTGGAGGTGGTAGGAAGTAGCTGCATTTGGTTACATTTTGGCTCTACTTGTAAGGTACTACCAACAAGATATGCTGTTGGGCTGGATACAGGAGAAAAGAGCAAGAGGGTTGAAGATAATTTCAAAGTTTTTGGCATGAGCAATTGGACAGATGGAATTGATTTTTTTTTTTTTTTTTGGAGAGGGAGTTACTGTAAAAGAAACAATTTAGAGAGGAAATATTTAGTATAACTTCTGTATATGTTAAGTCTGAGACACCTGTGAGGTATCCAAATGACAGTGTCTAGTTGGCTGTTGGAGACATAAAGCTAGAACTTTGGAAGAGTTCATAGCTGGAAATATCAACTCTGAAGTTCTCAGTTTATAGTTGGATCCTTACACTGGAGGCCAAGTGAAGTAGGTATTTCAAGGAGTAAGGACTAATAAGCCCTGTCATAGGCTGCTACTGTAAGAGGTTAGATGAAAGTTATGACCATTGTTATGATACATATTAAGAGCAGGTACAGGGGAATGGTTGGGGACAAAAGTCTAGGTCAAGAGAGGATTGGCAGAGAAATTTGACACTACAAGTGTAAATACATTTTTTAATTGAGATTTTCAGTAAAAGGGAAATAGTAGTTGGAGAGGAATATTAGATCTGGGAAGGATTTTCTAAAAGATAGGCGATATTATCATATGTTTGTATACTGATGGGAATGAACCAGGGGGGAAATTCAATGATGTGTGGATAGGGGTACCAAATCCTTCAGTAGGCAAGAACAGAAGGGATCCTTCTGGAGTGTCAACAGTTCATCTATTTTAATAGGAAGATGCAGGCAGGTTTATGATTACGGGAAGGTGTGAAATCTCTTCTGCCTGCCTCCATTTTCTCAGCGGAAAAGAAGCTAGGTCATAACTGAGAGAAAAGATAGCAGAAGAGATAGATGTTGGAAGTCGGGGGGGAGAAAAGAAGATAGGGTGTCTTCCTCTGGAGAGTGGGAGACTGAGAAATGATTAGGGAAGTATAATATGCATGTCAGGAAGCAGTAGAGTTCCACTTGAAGTTTGTAGTCATGAATTTTAGGTGTGACCAATAAACTTAATTATATGTTTGCCTACCCAGTGGCTTCAGTGCCTGTGATTCAGGAGCAGGTTCAGAGTGGGGTTTGCAGGTAATCAGAGTTGGGGGTAAGGGATGTCAGAGCATGTGCAACATCATAAGTAGTAATGATGGGTTGTGGAATCTAGGCTGGCGTGGAGAGGGACAGTGAAAACGTGGATGGGTTGAATGGATTGTTGGAGTTGGGGGACTAGAGGGAGTGAGCCAGAGGGTTAGCAGATGAAGGTCAGAGAAGGGGACGCTTGAGCCAATGAAAGCAGGATAGTCATTTGTAATGACAGTGACAGTGTGTATAGCAAAGAGGGAAGCTGAGGTGGGGTGGAAGAACAGATCATTGTAGGTGAGAAGGCAATGAAACTGAAAAGCCAACATACTGGAAGGAGTTACAAGTAGATGTTGAAGTTACCAAGAGCAGTGGTAGAGGGTGACAGTGAACAGGTGCTGCATCTTTAACGGATGAAGAGAAGTAACCTGTGGATCCTTAGGTAAGTGCAGTAGGGAGGCTGAACAGGATGATAGAATGTTGATAGCATGACTTTGAAGGAGTTGGGATTCATGGAGGTGCACCTTGTATATATCTTTATGATGTTATCTTATTCTACATTTTATTTTTATTTTTTTAAAGATTTTATTTATTTATTTGACAGAACGAGAGAGCACAAGCAGGGGGAACAGCAGAGGGAGAGGGAGAAGCAGGCTCCTTGCTGAGCAAGGAGCCTGATGTGGGGCTCCATCCCAGGACTCTGGGATCATGACCTGGGCTGAAGGCAGATGCTTAACCATCTGAGCCACCCAGATGCCCCTTATTCTGCATTTTGATTTAGTCTGTGCCCTTATTCTGTCTCTTTTACAAGCCCCATCTTACTAAACTATAAGTTCATTGGGTGCAGGGACTGTGTTCTCATTTTTAACTGCCACAGTGCCTAACACAGTGCCTGCTCTATAGCAGGCAATTACCATTTGTTGAATTAGATTGCACCAAATGTGGAAATTTAAAGATCAAGTGGCTAACAACCTCAGAGGATACAATACTGAAATGGAATTTACACCTAGATTTATTGTGTGTACTAAAAACATAGCACTGTCAGCTAATCATGTAGTTCCAATTGTTTCTAGAGTTCCAAAGACATTAAAAATATAATTTGATCATAAATATTGCAAAGAAAAGCCTGGGGCCATTCTATTTGCATGGAAAGGTTCTGTTTCCTTGTTTCTATACGGCAGAGATAAAAATGTCTGGGAAGGAGCACCATTTGCTAGCTTTGACCACTTCCTGAACCCCAAAATATTTGTTCATCCAAAATTGCTCTTGAAAGCTAAAGAACAGTTTTTATTTTGCAGAAGGAGCTGTACCCCTGCCTTAACCATACCTATGGCAAACTGGGCAATGCAAAAACACTGTTCTTGAAAATCTCCTTACTGTGTAATGGCATTGTATATGATGAATAATAAACATAACAAGAAAAGAGAAATTTTGATTGAAACTGTAAATTCAACTTAGATTTGCTTCCATAACTTATTTCTGCAGCATCTAAATGTAAGTTGTAAGGGTGAAAATCTGTTTTATGTGATGTCCAAAATTGTCTTTTGAAAACCATGATGCAATGTCAGCACTTCGTTTCTACCGCTGACATAGGTAGTGGAGAGAGGGATGTACCACACACTGTTGCTTTCTGTGGGTAATTTACATTCTCCTTGTGTCTTTCAATTACGGCTGGCAAAAATGCATAACTAATCAACTTAGATCAGAGGCACTTGATTTGTACTCCTTCTTTCCTCATATCTGTTACCTCTTGTTCTCCTTCTGTTTTCCCTCTCCCTCCTCTTTTCCTCAACACTCATAAACCAGAATCACTTAAAAATAATAGCTCCTTCAAAAATGCAACTCCACAGGATTTAATTAAACCTTAAGTCCCAGACTGGCCTGGGGAGGCTGAAGTAGTATGAGATGAATCTTTGTTCAGAATGAACATGGGATTCTAGTGGCTTCAAGGTGTCTGAGACCAAGTGCATTAAAAGAGAGATTTGGCTTGTTTTTGGTTGTATGAATTCAGCGAATTAAACCATGGGCTAGAGTTAGCAGTCCTTCCTTTTGTGTGACCTTGGCTCTGAAAGTGTCCTTTCTTTCCACTTCCTTATCTGTAAAATGGAATTTGAATACCAACGTTAAACTCTGTTGTTGCTTAAAAAACTTCTTCTTCTTTTTTTTTTTAAGATTTTATTTATTTATTTGACAGAGAGAGCTAGCGAGAGAGGGAACACAAGCAGGGGGAGTGGGGGAGGAAGAAGCAGGCTCCCAGCGGAGGAGCCTGATGCGGGGTTCGATCCCAGGACCCCAGGATCACGCCCTGAGCCGAAGGCAGATGCTTAACGACTGAGCCACCCAGGCACCCCTAAAAAACAACTTCTTGAACTTTGGTCTCCAATATATTTTTCTTTGGTTTTCAAAGACTAAATAACTACACTGGGGATATTTCAGTTGTTGCAGATATTTAGGTAAAGATGAAAGGGATTATTTTGTTAATAGGTACCCCATATTCCATTAAATCTTCTGGAGTCCTGGAGTAAGATAAAGTACATTAAGGCAGAAGTTGTTATACCCTTCCATACATAACTGTACTTTGGGCAAACTGCTCATACACAATTACTATTCTTGAAAATTTCCTGGTTGGCAGAATTATTATAATAGCTAACCTTGACATAATGCTTACTATATGCTAGCTATTCCTTAAACAATTGATACGTAGTAACTTATTTATGCCTCACCACAATTGTCTATCATAGATGCTGTTAATCATTCCCATTTATAGATAGGGACAGAAAAGTTAAGTAATTTGATCAAGAACCTCACCAGTGGTGTGTGTGTGTGTGTGTGTCTGTCTGTTCAAACTTTCACAAAGATTTTATAATTTTAAAAATTACAAATACCTAACCTCTTTCCACAAACAACATGCCATGCTAAGGAGATCTTACTAAGAGAGAGTTTGCTGCTAGAATATTTGAGCTTCTTACTAGGAGAACTTACTTTGTCCTTTAATATTTCATATTGGCCAAAACTAGATCCTTGGTTGCCTCATACCAAACCTCAAATATTCCAAATTGGATATTTTGTAAACCACAGAAGGAAAAATGACATTTTTTACTTTTCCTTTCTAGATCCTTATACACAGAGAGCTATAATGGGGCCACAGGTTTGAGGGCTGGGACTTCCTGCCTGATTCTGCTCTTCTGGGAATACAACACGCGTGAAAAAGGAAAAGACCCTGCTTACCTACTTAATAGTGAGGGGTGAAGTCAATACATAAGTAAGTAAATATAAAAATATGTAGTGGAATGTCAGTTATAGATACAAGTTCTGTGACAGCAGTTGAGCTGGGAAAGGGAAGAAAGAGAGCTGGAAGTTGTGAGCAAGGTGGCTATTACTATAGAGGAGTCAGGGAAGGCTTCTCTTGGACAGATGACATCTGAGCAGAGATTTACATGAAATAGGGAATGAGCCATGAGACAGTCTGTGGAATGTTCTAGGTGGGAGCTGAATGAGTCAAGGCCCTGAGTCGGATGGTGTTCTGTGTGCTTAAAGAACGGTGTGGCTGGAGTGAAGTGAGCAAAGTGCAGAGAGGAAGGTAATAAAGCCAGAGAGCCAACCTGGGGCCAGATGACATAGAGTGTTTTGGTTAATGGGAAAGACTTTGGAAGGGAATGGAAAGACTCGTGAAGGGAAGACATTGGAGGGTTTTGAGTAGAAGAATAACATGATCTGACTCACATTTTAAAGGATCCCCTTGACTGCTCTCGAAGAGTTACTTGGGAGCAAGTAAGGAAGCAGGGAGACTAATTTTAGAAGTTGTTGTAGCTCTTTAGGTGAGAAGTGATAGCTTGGGCAGGGTGGGTAGCAGTGGAGATAGTGAGAATTATTTGATTTGGGTTATGTTTTGAGAATAACCTGAGGTGCTTTGTTGATGGATTCACTGTGTGGTGCATATTAGATCACTGTACAAAGATCTTACAACTTAGGAGGTTTGTGTGCTAAAGAGTTGGTATCTAAGGTCTGTTTCTCCAAACAAGGATCTTAATCACATTCACTACATGTTCCCTGAGATATAACAACACTCAATTATTTTATCAGCTGTTGTCAAACTTTATTCTTTCCGTATTTAAAGCTCAGCATATCGTCTTTGGTTCAGGAAGATTTTTAATAGCAACATTATTAGTCCACCAAAACAGAAGCTGGTGAAAAAAAAATGAATAACTTTTCAATGTATTCATGAAAACGGAAGGAAAATGCCCAAAAAGATTACAAGAAAACATTTGAGAATGTGTATCTGTTAAATAAATACGGGAGAAAGGAGCCCATGTGGAAGACAAACAACACATAACGTATAATAATGTGTAAATGGCCCTTAGGGACTTACCTAAGAAAGGATTATTTCATTTAGCTGCATCAGCGAAAAATTGCCTGGCTTTATATCAGAAAAAAAAAAAATCCCTATAATCCGCTTTAAAAGTGCTTGCTCCGTCTATTATGCATGACATTTCCAGGCTGCCAAATTTGTGATTGAGCTGGTGATTAGAAGACAATGCAGCACCTCCTTTTCTCTCTCTTCCTTTCTTGTGAGCAGCGATGCCTCAGCTCTTTCTCTGAATGCCTCATGAAAGTCAGAAACAGAGCAGTGAGGGAGAGACATACATCAAACAATTGATTTGGTTAAAGAGAAATACCTAGCAGGAATGTGCAGCAACAAAGATGGGAAATGTTGGCAGAGGGGAGAAAGAGAATGAGAGGGGGCAGGAAAGAGACCTTTTACCTGTGGTGTTAAAGGTCAAAAAGGTGTCAGGTACCTGGGTTAATTGCCCCTGGCACCAAATGAGATGAAGCCCTGTTTGATATTCCGGCGGCTCTGAAGAGAGGTGGCTCATTGTCAACCTGTATGTTTATATCATGGTTACTTAATTGGACTATTGAGTCAAAGGGGCCGCTGTGAGGCAGCAGTGGGAAGGAGGAGGAAGTATTGTGGTGTGTGTGTGTGTGATAGAATTGAAGTGGTAATTGATTATGATTATTTCCACTGCTCAACATAATGGACCACTTCTGAGCAATCAGGTTATGCTCCAGTAAGACTTGGGGTGGCACAGGTAGGCATTATTTAATTCATCTGTGAGAAAGTGAGCAACAGAGGGAGATAAAGTGGGTATTAATCAGAACTGTACGAACTTTGGGATGGCTGCATCTAAATCAATCCAAGGAATCATTTGGGAAATCAACCCCTGTTTTCAGCTGGCTTACATGCTTTATTCTGGTGGAGGGATATTAGAAGCTTTTTTCAATCACCTCTTCCCAGTTTGGTTCATCCTAATGAACTCCAGAAAATTCATAAGTCAGGAGGAGTTTGCTCTGACTGGAATTTCATTCCACAGTCTCTGAATACTGATGACCAGCAAGCATTACTGGGATATTATCAAATAGCCTGAGGCTCTTCTGAGTTTGATCCAGGCACTAGCAACGATTTCTCAATATCTTCCAAGTCACAGGATGGCTCTGCCAGTCTGGAAGCTTTGTTGTAGTTAGTATAGGTGACAAAGCACACCTGAAATGAGGGATAAAATGAAGAACCAGGAATGAAGTACTGAGGGATCTTGCTGTGAGCTTAATATGCAATATGGAGGCAGATTAATTCATGGACATTTCTCTTTGCCTTTTGATTATGGAATATAAGAGATATTCTCATTGGTTTTGAGAAAATGTTTTTTATTGTATTTTTTAAAATTTTATTTATTTTTTAATAATATTTATTTCGTTATATTAGTCACCATACAGCACATCCCCAGTTTTTGATGCAATGTTCCATGAATCATTACTTGCATATAACAGCCAGTGCACCATGCAATACGTGCCCTCCTTAATACCCATCCCCATCACCTGCCTATCCCCATCCCCCACCCCCCTCCCCTCTGAAGCCCTCAGTTTGTTTCCCAGAGTCCATAGTCTCCCATGGTTCATTCTCCCTTCTGTTTAGCCCCCCTTCATTCTTCTCTTCCTTCTCCTACCGATTTTCCTATTTCTTATGTTCCATAAATGAGTGAAACCATATGATAATTGTCTTTCTCTGCTTGACTTAGCATAATCTCCTCCAGTCATGTCCATGTTGCTGTAAATGTTGGGAAATAGCTCTTTCTGATGGCTGAGTAATATTCCATTGTATATATAGACCACATCTTCTTAATCCAGTCATTTGTTGAAGGGCATCTCGGCTCCTTCCACGATTTAGCTATTGTGCACAATGCTGCTATGAACATTGGGGTGCATATGGCCCTTCTCTTCACTAAGTCTTTATCTTTGGGGTAAATACCCAGTAGTGCAATGGCTGGATCATAGGGTAGCTCAATTTTTAACTTTTTAAGGGACCACCACACTGTTTTCCAGAGTGGCTGTACCAACTTGCTTTCCCACCAACAATGTAAGAGGGATCCCCTTTCTCCACATTCTCTCCAACATTTGTTGTTTCCTACCTTGTCAACTTTTGCCATTCTAACTGGCGTAAGGTGGTATCTCAATGTGGTTTTGATTTGAATTTCCCTGATGGCTAATGATTTTGAATATTTTTTCATGTGTCTGTTAGCCATTTCTATGTCATCATTGGAAAAGTGTCTGTTCATATCTTCTGCCCATTTTATGATTTGTTTGTTTCTCGTGTATTGAGTTTGAGAAGTTCTTTGTAGATCTTGGATACCAGTCCTTTATCTGTAGCATCAATTGCAAATATCTTCTCCCATTCCGTGGGCTGCCTCTTAGTTTTTTGGACTGTTTCCTTGGCTGTGCAGAAGCTTTTTATCTTGATGAAGTCCCACAAGTTCATTTTTTCTTTTGTTTCTCTTGCCTTTGGAGATGTGTCATGAAAAAAGTTGCTGTGGCCAATGTCAAAGAGGTTACAGCCTATGTTTTCCTCTAGGATTTTGATGGATTCCTGTCTCACATCGAGGTCTTTCAACCATTTGGAGTTTATCTTTGTGTATGGTGTGAGAGAGTGGTCAAGTTTCATTCTTTTGCATATAGCTGTCCAATTTTCCCAGCACCATTTATTGAAGAGACTGTCTTTTTTCCACTGGATGTTTTTTCCTGCTTTATCAAAGATTAGTTGCCCAAAGAGCCGAGGGTCCATTTCTGGGTTCTCTATTCTGTTCCATTGGTCTGTGTGTCTGTTTTTGTGTCAGTACCATGCTGTCTTTGTGATCACAGTTTTGTAGTACAGCTTGAATTCTGGCATTGTGATGCCCCCAGCTTTGTTTTTCCTTTTCAACAATTCCTTGGCGATTCGGGGCCTTTTCTGGTTCCACACAAATTTAAGGGCTGTTTGTTCCAGTTCTTTGAAAAATGTCATTGGTATTTTGATCGGGATGGCATCGAACGTGTAGATTGCTCTGGGGAGCATGAACATTTTAACTATGTTAATTCTTCCGATCCATGAGCATGGAATATTTTTCCATCTTTTTGTGTCTTCTTCAATGTCTTCAAGAGTGATCTGTAGTTTCTAGAATATAGATCCTTTACGTCTCTGGTTACGTTAATTCCGAGATAATGTATGATTTTTGGTGCTATTGTAAATGGAATGGATTCCCTAATTTCTCTTTCTTCAGTCTCATTGTTCGTGTATAGAAATGTAACTGATTTCTGAGCATTGATTTTGTATCCCGCCACATTACTGAATTGCTCTATAACTTCTAATAGTTTGGGAGTGGATTCTTTTGGGTTTTCCGTATAGAGTATCATGTCATCTGCAAAGAGAGACATTTTGACTTCTTTGCTGATTTGGATACCTTTTATCCCTTTTTGTTGTCTGATTGCTGTTGCAAGGACTTCTAGTACTATGTTGAATAATAATGGCGAGAGTGGGCATCCTTGTCATGTTCCCGATCTTAAGGGAAAGGCTTTCAGGTTTTCCCCGTTGAGAATGATATTCACTGTAGGCTTTTCATAGATGGATTTTATGAAATTGAGGAATGTACCCTCTATCCCTAAACTCTGAAGTGTTTTAATCAGGAAAGGATGCTGTATTTTGTCAAATGCTTTTTCTGCATCAGTTGAGAGGATCATATGGTTCTTGACTCTATTTTTGTTGATATGATGTATCACACTGATCAATTTGCAAATGTTGAACCACGCTTGCATCCCAGGGATGAATCCCACTTGGTCTTGATGCATAATCCTTTTAATGTACTTTTGGATCCTGTTAGCTAGGATCTTGTTGAGAATTTTGGCGCCCATATTCATCAGGGAAATCGGTCTGTAATTCTCCTTTTTGATGGGGTCTTTGCCTGGTTTGGGGATCAAGGTAATACTGGCCTCATAGAATGAGTTTGCTAGTTTTCCTTCTATTTCTATTTCTGTTTTTAGTTTTTGAAACAGCTTTAGGAGAATCGGTATTATTTCTTCTTTGAATGTTTGGTAGAATTCCCCGGGGAATCCATCAGGCCCTGGACTCTTGTTTTGGGGGAGGTTTTTCATCACTGCTTCAGTCTCTTCATAATTAATTGGTCTGTTTAAATAATCAATTTCTTCCTGTTTCAGCCTTGGTAGTTTATAGGTTTCCAGGAAGACATCCATTTCTTCCAGGTTGTTTAATTTATTGGCATAAAGCTGTTGAAAAAAGTTTCTAATGATCCTTTCTATTTCATTGGTGTTGGTTGTGATCTCTCCCCTTTCATTCATAATTTTATTAATTTGGGTCCTTTCTCTATTCTTTTGAATAAGTCTGGCCAGTGGCTTATCGATCTTATTTATTCTTTCAAAGAACCAGCTTCTAGTTCTGTTGATTTGCTCTCCTGTGCTCCCGGTTTCTAATTCATCGATCTCTGCTCTAATTTTGATCACCTGCTTTCTCGTGCGTGGGTTAGGCCTGTTCTTCTGTTCCAGCTCCAGCTTCTTGAGGTGAGAATATAAAAACTGCATTTTAGATTTTTCTATTCTTTTGAGTGAGGCTTGGATGGCTATGTATTTTCCCCTTAGGACCGCCTTTGCAGTGTCCCACAGGTTTTGGACCAATGTGTTTTCATTCTCATTGGTCTCCAGAAATTTTTTTAACTGATTTTTAATTTCCTGGTTTACCCAATCATTTTTGAGCAGGATGGTTCTTAGTTTCCAAGTGTTTGAGTTTCTTCCAAATTTTTCCTTGTGATTGAGTTCCAGTTTCAAAACATTGTGGTCTGAGAATATGGAGGGAATAATCTCAGTCTTTTGGTATTGGTTAAGACCTGTTTTGTGACCCAGTATATGGTCTATTCTGGACAAAGTTCCATGTGCGTTAGAAAAGAATGAGTATTCTGTTGTTCTGGGTGTAGTGTTCTATATATATGTATATATATCTATATATATATCAGATGTAGGTCCATCTCTTCCAGTATGTCATTCAAAGCTCTTGTTTCTTTGTTGATTTTCTGCTTAGGTGATTTGTCTATTGCTGAAAGCGGAGTGTTGAGGTCCCCTACAATTAATGTATTGTTATCTATATGTCTCTTTATTCTGGTTGAGAATGGCTTATGTATCTAGCTGCTCCCCTGTTGGGGGTATAGATATTTATAATTTTCATATCCACTTGTTGGATACCTCCTTTAAGAATAATGTAGTGTCTGTCTGTATCTCTCACTACAGTCTTTAGTTTAAAATCTAATCTGTCTGATATGAGGATTGCTACCCCAGCTTTCTTTTGAGGTCCATTGGCATGAAAAATTGTTTTCCATCCCTTCACTTTCAGTATGGATGTATCTTTAGGTTCAGAATGAGTCTCTGGTAGACAGCAAGTGATTGGGTCATGTCTTTTTATCCAATCTGCAACCCTGTGGCGTTTTATGGAAGCATTTAGGCCATTCACATTGAGACTGAATATTGAGAGATATGATTTTAATGATGTCATGTTTCCTGTGAAGTCTTTGTTTCTATAGATAGTAAATTTCTGTTCTGTATAACTCTTGGGGCCTTTTTACTTTTATAGAACCCCCCTTAATATCTCCTGTAGGGCTGGTTTGGTAGTTACGAATTCCTTCAGTTTCTGCTGATTCTGGAAGGTCCTTATCTCTCCATCAATTCTGAATGACAAACTTGCTGGAGAAAGGATGCTTGGCTGCATGTTCTTCTCAGAGCTTTGAAAATACCCTGCCAACCCTTCCTAGCCTTCCAGGTCTCTGTAGACAGGTCTGACATTATTCTGATATTTTTCCCTCTGTATGTAAGGATTTTCTTCCCCCTGGCCACTTTCAATACAGTATCCTTGGATCTAATATTTGCGAATTGCACTATGATGTGACGTGGTGTAGGTCTGTTCTCATTGACCTTAGGAGGGGTCCTCTCTACTTCCTGGACACGAATGCTTGTTTCCTTTGCCAGATTAGGGAAGTTCTCAGCTACAATTTGTTCAAATATCTCTTCTAGACTCTCTCTTTCTCCACCCCCTTGGGGATGCCGATGATTCTGACACTGGCATGTTTCATTGAGTCAGTAGTCTCCTGTAATCTACATTCTTGAGATTGGATTTTTTTGAGGCTAGTTTCTGTTTTAACTTTCTCTTCTACCATCCCATCTTCCAATTCACTAATTCGTTCTTCTGCTTCATTTACCCTGGCTGTCAGAGTGTCTAGTTTAGACTGCATTTGATTCATAGCATTTTTAATTTCTGCCAGACTCACTCTCATTTCTGCCTTTAGAGATTCTATATTCTTGTTAATATTTTCATTAATAGTTTTTTCAAGCCTACACATCATCTTGACCATTGTTACTCTGAACTCCATTTCTGACAATTTGGTTATATCCATATCCATCAGTTCTGTGGCAGAGGCCACAGACTCATTATCTTTTCTTTGCTGGGGGGGATTTCTCCTCCTCATTCTGATGAGGAGAGGTTGTGGGCATGCCCAGAGCCCAAGTTATTGACCAGGACCCAGGCAATGTGCACTTGTTTTATAAGGACCTTAGGGATGTTGGCTTCCTGATTTTTCAGCCTGCCTTCTGGGCGAGGGGCCTGCTGTTCTGATATTCAGGCAACCCTGTTTGGGTAGAGTCTCCCTGTCCCCTGTGAGGGGGATGGGGATAGGCACAATGTGAGCCGGTATTTCCGGGTTTTGTTCTCTGGCGTCTTTCCCTGGCGGTTTTCTGTGCCTCTTCTGCAAGTCAGAGCAGTAGTGGCCCTATCCTAGCCTCTTTCTCAGAACAGAGAGATCGCAGTTTGCTCTCCACTGAGCTCTCTTGGCCACTTTAACTCTGCTGCGATCTCTCTGTTCTGAGAAAGAGGCTAGGATAGGGCCACTACTGCTCTGACTTGCAGAAGAGGCACAGAAAACCGCCAGGGAAAGACGCCAGAGAACAAAACCCGGAAATACCGGCTCACATTGTGCCTATCCCCATCCCCCTCACAGGGGACAGGGAGACTCTACCCAAACAGGGTTGCCTGAATATCAGAACAGCAGGCCCCTCGCCCAGAAGGCAGGCTGAAAAATCAGGAAGCCAACATCCCTAAGGTCCTTATAAAACAAGTGCACATTGCCTGGGTCCTGGTCAATAACTTGGGCTCTGGGCATGCCCACAACCTCTCCTCATCAGAATGAGGAGGAGAAATCCCCCCCAGCAAAGAAAAGATAATGAGTCTGTGGCCTCTGCCACAGAACTGATGGATATGGATATAACCAAATTGTCAGAAATGGAGTTCAGAGTAACAATGGTCAAGATGATGTGTAGGCTTGAAAAAACTATTAATGAAAATATTAACAAGAATATAGAATCTCTAAAGGCAGAAATGAGAGTGAGTCTGGCAGAAATTAAAAATGCTATGAATCAAATGCAGTCTAAACTAGACACTCTGACAGCCAGGGTAAATGAAGCAGAAGAACGAATTAGTGAATTGGAAGATGGGATGGTAGAAGAGAAAGTTAAAACAGAAACTAGCCTGAGCTCTCTTGGCCACTTTAACTCTGTTTCTGTTGGTGTTGCTAAAAACCCTGCATCGTCCTGGGATGAGCGCCCCACAGCCTGTGTCCCAGCCCTCACTTCCAGGGCCAGCGCATCTCTGTCCTTTGTGCTTCTAATAGCACCAGCCACCCCCCGGTTCCCACGCGCGCTCCCGAGCTCTGTGTTTCAATATGGTTCGCGTGTGCTCCGGAGCTCCAGTTTTCAGTCTGGTCGTGTGCGTTCCCGGGCTTACAGTCTCAGTCTGCTCTCTCGCGGGTGCCGTCTGTGGGTCTGCCCGCTCCCCAACACAAGTGGCTACTGCTTCCTGGCGCCCGAGTGTGGAGGCTCCCTCCCCCTTCCGTTTATCTTCCTATATCTGTGCGCGGATTCACGGCTCCCCGTTTCGTACCTCAATACTCAGCGCTGGAGATGTTCGTTTGTAGAGATCCAGGTGTGTCTTCCTGTGTTTGAGGCTGATTCTGTGGGTTTTCAGGATGATCTAGTAGATATCCAGCTGGACTCGGGACCAGCTGAGAAACGGTCTCCTACTCCTCCGCCATCTTTTCTCTTCCTTGCAGAAAGTGGTTGCTTTTCTGTTCATAGAGTTTGTGCTACTCTTTTCTTCATTCTCCAGTTGTGTTCATAGGTATTCAGAATGGTTTGGGTAGCTCTCTCGCTGAATTCCTGGGACCAGATGAACTTTGGGTCTCCTGCTCCTCCGCTATCTTGGAACGCCGACGAGAAAATGTTTTTTTGAATGTGTGTTTTTATTTTACTTTTTAAAAATTTAAACTTATTTAACATGCAGTGCAATATCGCTTTGTGAAGTAGAATTCATTGATTCATCAATTACATACAACACCCAGTGCTTATCACAACAAATGCCCTCTTTAATACCCATCACCCATTTAGCTCATTTCCCATCCACCTTTCTCCATCAAACCTTAGTTTGTTCTCTATCATTAAGAGTCTCTTATAGTTTGTTTCCCTCTCTTCTTTTTTTCTTTCCCCCATT